>NC_073709.1:6971281-7272140 GCF_023634085.1 Falco cherrug
AAAGAAGCTGACAATCCCAGGGTGCCCTGACAGCTTGTCCTGGACTACTCATGCTCCCAGGTTTGGAAATCCTTTGAGGGTTGCTAAGTTTATACAAACCACTCCTAGCTCTGGAAGTCCAGCTCTGCTCCCCCTGATTTTGCTTTCCTTCCTAGGCACCTACTTCTGCTGTCTGCCAGTGATGGGCCATCGGGCAAGGTGGGCTTTGATCGATGCACTTGCCTGTTTCTGGATCCGAATCCCTGCTGGCAGGGATCCAGTGGCTTCACCAGATCATCACCCTTTGCCTGGGGAAAACAGGGCAGTGCGTAGGCAGCAGTGTTTCTTTGCAGCTTTGCATTTCTTGGACTTTTGTGCAAAGCCCCGAACGGCGAATGTACGCTTCATGCATATGCAGAACGGGCACAGATGCTGCTTGAAAAAATTGGACCTGGTTAACTTGGCTACGATCATCCAGGAAGTTTGTGGCAGAGCTGCAAATAAAATCCAGACACTCTGCCTTTCGGGCCTGTGTCTTCACAACAACAGGGTTCTTCCTCTGGGCATCTGGGCTTGTTGTCTTATCGGGAGGCACTGCTCAGCATGTCTCCTTAAAGGGAAAGAGTGCTGGGAAAGCCACGCTTGAATTCTTTAGAGAAAATGACACCACCTACATAGGAAAACCCCATAGCTTTTTGCAATTATTGCCATGTATGTATATCTTTCCCTCCCTTTGTGATCTTTACCACTTCCTCACCATATGTAAAAGGCCTGATCCTGATGAAAATAGTCACGGTTCCAGAAATGCCACTCAGACGATGTTGATTTACCTCCACAAAGGATGTGGCCCAATGCTTTTGGCCAGATTTTTCTGCAAGCAGCCAGTCAAATCTCTCTCTCCTCTACCCAGAAAGCTGGGGAAGTTGTGCGACAATAACCTTGCTCGACTTCACCTGGCCCACCCAGGGAATAGCTATTTCTGGACGGACACGGAAAACCCAAGCCGTGTCCCTTTAATCTAACATCTCATGCGTGTTGCTGAGCCTAATGTTTAATTTGAAAAAAAAACAACCTGAAAGTAGCATTAAAGGACGCAGAGGATTTGAAAAGCACTATGTTTTTAAGATAGTCTTTCTGGAAAACACTGTATTTAAAAACTGACCCTTTTACCATGAGGTTTCTGAAACTATAGAGGCATCTCAAGCTTCCTGTGAGATAAGGCTTGTAATTTGGAACTGAGTAATGGAGCACAAACACAACTGGCTTTGTATTAAGAGGCAATGTGTAATCATCTGGCAGTGTCACATTGCCCCCACTCCGGAGTGGTTTGGGGCTATTTGTGCTGGAAATTAAAGTTAAGAGCAACATGATGATGAGGGTAGCTCATCCTCCACGCCTGACAGAAGGATGGAGTCTCAGGGTGCAGATCTCCCCGGGGCTTTGGAGGAAAGAAGCCCTGCTTTTGAGCATTTATGGTCCCGTCTCCCACACTTGCAGGACTGTTGATTTAAGATGCCAGCCTGCAACCTGAAGCGTTTGGAAGGACAGCCGTTGAGCGGTGGTGGGCAGAGGTTGCACATTGCAACCTCCTCTTAACTGAAGTGACACAAACTAACAACAGTTTTAACAGGAAGATCTCATTCCTTCATATTTAATTGACATGTTTCTTTTAAAGGGATGGCAAAAACAGAGAAACACAGGAGTTTCCCTGGTGGTTTTATGCCAAGCACAACTATGTGTGTAGGAGCCTTTCAGACTTTGCACTCCCAGAGCAAAGACCAGATCTGGCTTTGGTTTTTTAATTTTCTTCCAATTTGTTGGCGTGAAATCTGACAGCCAGGCAGATGTGTCTGCCTTGATCTTTGGTGTGGATCTCCTGTTGCACTCTCCTCTGTTTTTCCAAGGCTCAATAGGGGAAAGTGAAATTGCTGTCCAGAAACATTAATCACAGCATCTTAGATCTGTAAATTCTCAAGAGTTTTCCTCCTGGAGCACTGGAAGGCTTTGACCCATTTTCAAAAGTGGGGATAAAGCATATATACATAAGGACAGCACGCATACTTGTAGCATCTGCAAAAACATATGGTAGTTTCACATCCCACTAACCAGTTTCCTGGATTGAATACATATAAGTGCAGGCTTTGTGAGAACTAGCAGTTTTTGAATGCTGGGTTTCTGACTCTCATCCCTTAACCGCAGTCCTTCCTTGACTTTGCGAGAGATACCATTTCCCTCTTAATTTGGCAAGTTATTGCAGAGTCTTTCTGAATAACTTATTCTTGTATTGCCTTTTTTTGCAGGTGAAGCTGCTCTCAGGCTCCCCTGACAATCTCTTTACCCATCTTTCCGTTGCATACAGAGATGTTGTGTTATCTCTGCTTAATCCCGAATGGTGAAAAGCAACCATTTCCAGGATCAGTAATTACACCTCGGAGGTCTTGGGATTTTGCTGGGCTGCTAATCTACAGAGCTCATTGCACATTTTTCCATCTAAATCTCCTGTTTAATGAAAGACTGCTTTGCCAAGGGACCCATTTTCCATAAATATACTTTTCTGAAGCATAACATCTAAAACTTCTGGCTTGTTTCTGACAATATCATTTTTCCTGTCTTATCAACATTCTCTGTGCAAATGTACCCACCTATCAGCATTTTTTCCATTTTAGCAACCAAACTTGAGTCCAAGATGCCTTTTGCTACTGCCACCAAAGCAATAAACCCCGAAGAATGGATTTAAGCAAGCACACATAGATATGCAGAGACCCTCCTGCATCTTCCTGTGCCTACGCCACTCCTGTTCTACATTAGTTTAAACTCTTGGAAGCTCCCAGAGCTAGAGATCCTAAAGCCTCTCTGCACCCTCAGTTCCAGCATTTCCCTCTCTTTACGGAAAGAGTTCTCCTAAACTCTCACCTCCTCTGTTTTGCTGCAAATAAAGCCAACTAGATCTTGTCCTTTCCCATGCAAGTAGACCCAGTGGTCACTGTACCCTTTTACCATACCCCTTTTAGCTACTGTCTTCACATGTGAATTCTCTCATAGCTGTTCTCAGTCTTTTCTAGACTAAACAAATCCAATTAAAAAAAAATTCCACACAGGTCATGTTTTTTGAAACCTCTTATCAGTCCTGGTGCTCTCCTCCAGACTTCCTCCTGTATTTACATCTTTATTTGAAGTATAGAGTGCAGATTGGTGGTCTGGGCCTCTCCAGCAGCAGAATGAATTCCACACAAAGGGTGCTCTTAATACTTCTAATAACAGGGATCTTTCTGGGCACACCATAACCTGGTAGACTTCGATTTGAGCTTGTCCTCTACCAGCTCCCCTAGCATATTGTCAGGACCATGACCTGGTTTCTTATGTGTATTTTAATTGTGCATTTTCTTTTTCATCTAAGTCTATTTCTAAAGTTTATTCAGAACATTTTAAATCAGTCCTCCTCCTCTCCCAAAATGGGAGTCTCCCAGCCTGTTTTCTTGTTCTAACCTACCAGAAGAGCCCTGTCTGCTCCACCATCCAAACAGTTCACAGAGATTTAAATGAACTGTGACCAGCACAGACTTCTGTTGATGGCCCTCTTGCTTTGACAGTGGATCACGTGTGCCTAATCTTCAAGGACGTTATTTCAATCAATAGTTGAAAAACAGCAATTATTTCTGTCAGGCAGGTATAATTCCTGAAGCTGACAGCTGTCCGAAGGAGACCTGAAGCCAAGAGTGATACCAGTGAATAACCGGCAAATACCTACTCATCACCTGTACTGAGAAACAGGCTTGAGTACCAAGCCCTGAAACTACACTCTCTCCTTTTTTTTTTTAATAAGAGGACAGCAGCGAAGCTGGATTATTCATAGCTCTGAAAGCAGGATGGGCACATCAGTATGCCCCTAAAGCCAAGATGATGAGCTAATCAACTTCGTATTGTTAGAAGAGTCCCCACCTACGCTTTCACACAAAGGGCCGATTAGCTCACAGGTATGCAAAACTCTGGGAGGATGCCATCTTTCATCGCTACCAGAAGATGTTTAATATATGTTAAGTTGCCAACAATTAAGTGTTTGTGTGTGTGTGCGTACACACGCGCGCAGCCACTTGCTCTGGTCCCAGGAGCTGCATGCTGTTGCGCTAACCCGCCGTGCCGGGGCAGAGCCCCGTGCTGGGCACAGCTCTGCTGCTGTGTGCTCAGCTGCATCGTGGGGTGGCAGGAGCACAGTAGCTACTGCCTTCGGCAGCCCAAAGGAAGCAGATTTTAACATGCTTGCTCTGCTTCCAACAGCAGCAACTGTGACAGCCATGGGCTGAGGGTGTCTGCGTGGCGAGCAAGGGGGTGAGTCTCCAGTGCATGCTGTACTTGCACCACTTCTGCAACGTCCTGGTACAAGAAAGCTGAAAGCACTCCACCATCCAAGTCACTGACGGAAATACTGAGTCTGAGCACACTAAAACATGCGCTCCCCCTGTGCCAGTGTGCTTCATATAAGTAGGTCATTTAAGAAGCGGGACTGTAAGTGCCCATAGCAGCGTGTTACTACTTAGGCTGGCTGGTGTGATTCCAGTTCCAAACCAGGAGTGATGATGTGAAGTATTGGCTCAATGTTTGGAGGTGCTTAGCACCTCCTCCCCATCGCCACTCCACGGGAGGCATGTGGGCACAACACTGTTCACAATAAACACGGGTTTTACATTGCTTCCAGTGTCACCTCTACAGACAGTGCTGCATGGCCCAAAGGGGAAACAAACAGGGGGGGAGGAACTGGGAAGAAAAGTCCTTTGAAAGAACACATTCCCCTCTTCCTCCCGTGCTGAGGCTGCATGCAGCTCATTGTTTGAGAACCGCCAACAATTTATTTGTCTCCTTTCAATGTCCATCAGGACCTCTCAAACTGGAACAAGCTAGAACAATCTCCTTTATCACAGATTTATGTCAGAAGGAAACAAAGGATAATTTGAGGAAGAAACCCTCACTACTATGAGAAAAAAAGAGAAAGTCAGTAGTACATACGCTGCCTTCCAAGGGTGTACCTTATCTCATGTGTCTTCTCACGGTCTTTTTCTGCACTCTTCTTCCATGCTTCTTGCTGAAGACTTGGAGCATGTCAGGAACGCCCTATGCTCCCTATTAGCTTAACAGTTCTCTGGAAAAGAATGGGACCAAAAATTTCATACATTGAAATGCACTTTTGAAAAATATGTAACAACATGTATTTCCAAATATGTTTTCTGACTATAGTGTGTAATCAGTAAAAGACACAGGAGTGCATCACAAACAGGTATGCTTGGAAATAGAAAAGCTTTCTTTCATCTTGCCTGTATAGGCAGACATCAGCTATTGTACTATAGAGAATTTTTCCATCTAGGCCACCTATATTCTAAGGAGCAGAGATGCCAAGGGTGCGCCACCTGCATCTCCTCTTCCCAGGGATGTGTGCAACGAGGGCTGGTTCATGTTGGGCAAATCAAACCCCTAGGGAACTGAGTGTAGATTCATGCCCTACAGCTTGTGGGGAGAAATCATCCCAGAATAACTTTGGTCTATTGCTGACAAAATGTAACTGGCTAAATCCCAAATGACTCCATCCCTGTAGAGCTTTGCGGGCTTCAGAGGAGCGGTTACGGTTACATCAGTGTGGCTCTAGCAACAGTGGGAGATCCCAGCCCTGCCCCAACGATGATTGCTCCTTCAGACAGACCATCACCTCTCCATCACTGGCTGCCGTTCACAGCACGGCACACCAAGTGAGGCAAAGAGGGAATTGCGGAGGCAGCAGCTCCCTTTGCTTCCTCTGGCCAGTACTTGTACTTAATGCAGAGCGTTTTTACTTTATAGAAGTCTTTGCCCTAATCACTGGACTACCTCGGTTATCGCCCGCACAAACATTCCCTTCAGATCAACATACCGGCTGGGCCAGAAATCACACAATTGATGTTTTGGTTTCCACTGCCTTATCTAAATCCAGTTACTGCTCAAAATGAGACTAAGTCAACAGACTTAATTGAATGAAAAGGCTGTGAGACAACCTAGAGATTTGTGGCTGTGTATGTCCGTGCATGAGTTAATCACTAAGCAAACACTTCGCAACAAACAGAGCTGGGCTGAGCAGGATCGGTTTTTCTGCAGCCTGGAAGCTCCTGAACACGCTGGGGTTGCGCGAGGCATTGTTGGGGCTGGCAGGAGGATTTAAACAGCATCACAAACAATGTACTACCACGGAGAAAAGCTGGGGATGGACAATGGAGCAGGCCATGAACAAACACTTCTGCTTGCTGCCTAGATTAGGAGATAGCAGAGGCCCTGTAGTAGCGGCCAAAAATAATTGCTCCCCTGTAATTGCTGTCCGGATATGTGAAATAGCCCTGCTGGCACCCAGCAGCTGGGAGCAGTGAGTTGCTTGATGTCCTTAGCTCATTCCTGGGGAGGCAGCTGCCGGATGCCCCCAGCTGCAGGCTCTTGCAGACATCACAGGTTTTTCCCCGCCGTACAGCCATGGCATTCCTCCCAGCACTGCAGTTTGGGAGAGAGGTATATCGAAATCTGTGGGAATGGCCACGCTGGGTCAGACCGCTGCTCCATCCTCACCTCTCTTGTCTTCAGTGGAGCGCATGAGCAGACTCCTAGGGCAGACCATTAAAACCCGTGTAGGGTCATAGCCAGGATCTAGTCCCCACTGTGACAGTGCTGCACACAGCTTCTCCAGAGCCGCAGGGGTACAAGGACAAAGCCTTACTCTAAAACTGCAACTTGCCGTGGCAAAATCTGTGCCCCTCCTTTTTGTACCACCTGCTCAGTTCAGAGGCCCTGCGCTGGTGCCTGGTGCCGCCGCTGTTTAGGTAGGCTGCAGCGGGAACGCTCAGGTTCATGCCAGTGGTTGATCTCAGCCACTGCAAAAAAAGAAGACTAAAGAAGTGAGCCTCCTAAAACAGTCATTAAATATCTTCTAATATGAGATGATTCACATACTTTCCTGACTGGTAGGACTCCATCAGGTGATGGAGAACCTGAATCAGGTTCTTCAGTAGGCAATGACAGCCGTACGGACATCTAAAGGTGACTTTGCCACGAGCAGTATAAAGACAGAGCTTCGCTGCTTAAGCTGGGTATTCGAACATCATTTTGGCTGGAAAAACTCATCCCATGCTACAGAGAGATACCATGCCTTGCACAGGCCACCCACTTGTCACCACATGCTAGCTTGGGGCCAGGACATCTGGCTGTAAAAATGCAACTGTGGTGGTGTCTGCTGAAAAAAAGAGGGTACTGAACTCAGCTAGATCCTTCCTCCCTAAGGGAGGCCACAGACACCACCATTATATTTGCAACCCGTCTGACAGTTCCTGCCCTTTGGCGCGCTGTACAAGCAGACAGGACAACTTTTCTAGCAAATCCAGGAAAGATGGGAAAGATGATTAGCTTTGTGATCAGGTACTGTGTGGCCAGAGTGCTACGCAACGTCAAAAGAAACTGCTGCTGAATGCCCAGGTTTCAGGATACAACAATAACACGCAGAACTGTATTTCATTCCTTTAACAAGTGCTGAATATGCAAAGGCTCCTTTCCCAGCTTCTGTCTCCATCTTGGAAGCTGGGGAAGAGCTGTGTGTATAATTATTTTCAGATGCCACCCACTTTATCGATTATCTGAGTGGGATGCACAAATAATGGCAGCTAATGCCAGGGGCAGAGATCCGATGAAGCTCCCTCCCTTTGGGAAAAGCTGCAATAAAACCACCAGATGAATGGGTCATTGAAAACAGGCTGGAATATATTCCCTACAGTCATTCCGAAAGTTCAAGGGCAGGGGAAAAGAAAAAAAAAAAAAGCTGCCTCTGTGTTCACTAAATTTCTAATATCTGAAAGTGCTTAAAAAAAACACACATGTACTTTTTTTTTTTTTTTTTTCATACAATCATGGAAAAACACACTAAGCTTTTGACTCAATGGTTTTGTTTTTCCAGTGAGTCTCTTCCAGGTTCCACACACCATCTCATAGTCACGTCTGCTGGGTGAGCTTCGAGCTAACAAACTTTAGGAGAGCTCTCTGTGATTTTGCCACATTGAGTTTCAAGTATCGGCTTGCTGGAAGTGCAGCGGAGAGGGAGGAGGGAGGGAAGTGGTGCGAGCTTTGCCAACACACCTGCACAAGCTTTGGGCTCTCCTGGACACTCTGTGCGCTAATGATGTATAACCTGTAGAGCCTGGCAACACACTCGCTGAAGACTATAACAGACAGACTGTGCATGCCTCTGATTTCTAATTTCTTAAAACAAGTAATAAACCGCCCCCCTCTCCCAACCCTGTGCTGTAGGTAAATGCTTAGGATGGAAACTGAGATGTGTTCAGCTGGGCAAAGCTTCTACCAAGGTAAGGAACAAATGACAGTTTAATTATGGCATTTTAGGTCTATGTAATTCCTCTTCTAAAGCAAGAGGGAGGAAAAAAGCTAAAAGAAAGACAGAGTTCATTTCAGCTCCAATGTTCTGCTAATTTTTCTTTTGACTATTAGAGATGCAGCTGGATCCTATTTCTAATCCACTTTCAGATTTGCTGGAATTAAAATCCCAGATTGCTGCTGTGTTTTCAAGTTGAAGTGTGCATAGTAGCCAAGGTTTATATTGCAATTTCTAGAGTTATGGAATGATGAGCTCCAGTAGAGGAAAGTGTGTTGTATGCCTGAGTCCTGGGGAAAAAAAAAAGGTTGGCATCAGTGCCATTTGGAATTAGAGCTCACTTGTAGAATACATAGCCCTGAAGTTAATACGCTGCTACTTTTTACATTCTGTTCTGCCTGCCGGAACTGGTCAGTACGGAAGGGCAAAGGCTGCCATGGTGGAGAGGTAGGAGTGGGAAGTGCTAGTGAATTAGAAAGCCTGGATATTTTTGAACTTTCACCTGAAATTTAAAAGTTCCCCCATAGAAAGGAGCTTATTTTAATAAGAAACTCACTTCCTGACTGAAACAGCAATGTGAGACTGCCTATGCTTTGAAAGACCTGTGCTTTCTCTATCACCGCCTGAACCCAGTCTTAAAGCTGACATTTCTCCTCCGGCACCCTGTTCAGGACAAAATCCAATAGCATAGAGTTTGCCACCTGAGAAACACCGTAAGTCACGTGAAGTTACGATTCCCCACTCTGAGCTTTCATATCTGCCATGACAATTCCCAGCCACTGCCAGGCAAAGCTGGCCAGCCAGTATTTATGGAAAACGAACAGACTAATCATTTCCAATAGCGGGACACAATTAAGATATAATTGCAGCAGTTTACGTTCACATCCAAGTGGACAGATACGAGCCAAAAACTGGAGTAATGATGCCACCCATCCACCACCCAAATGTAAATAGAAGACAGGGTTCAGGTGTTCTCCTTCAGCTGCGTCACGGTACGATTGCCAAGCTGCCACACAACCTTCCTGCCAGGCAATGCATCCAGCCATGAACTGACTCTTACCTCACACAAAAAGTTCAACAGCTTCTTTCAGGATCAGCTTCTTTTAAACTGGACTATAAGTGCATTACTGTCAATAAAAGCAAGAGATCATCTTTTGGAGATTGAGTGTTGTAGGGTCATGACTTAAACCTGTGAAGTACCTAAACTCAAGCTCAGCCTGAGCCATGATGGGCACTGTTGTAGTGTGTACACGTTAATTCCAGCGTGGATAAGGGAATACCTGCAAAGGGGAAGCAAGTGGGTATGAATACAGCTGGAAAAAAGGAGTGAGATTGACAGCTATTTACGAAAGATTGAAGAGTGACTCCTTTGCTGATGGATGACTGGAAATCCAGAGGTGGATTGTGAGGAGCTTGATGTGATGTCACGGGAAACTGGAATAGGTCTTCAGGTGAAATAAATCAGTACAGTGGTCCTGATGCTGAGCAAAATCTGCTAGTTTACACTAGCTTTGTGAACCGTTAGCCTCTTTCAGAGCAGAGTTTCTCGCAGGAGAAAGACAAAGTTTTCTCTTTCAGCAGTACTAAAGTCAATCCCACTTCACTGTGAGGATTTCCCTCATTAACAGAAAGAGAGAGAACAAAGCTCTCCGTGTTTGGGCAGGGGCAGTCCTGAGAAAAGCCTTGAAATTACCCTTGTAAGTTCCTTCCTTGCCTCTCCCCAAGCTGGCCTAAATTAGACTACACAAAACTATTCCCCAAATTATATTTCCAATAAATTCAGAGCCCTGAATTAAACAGCATCTGCTGTTTGTCGGTGCATCTTCGTGTGCAATGGTCAATCCGTTCGTCTTGATACCATCACAAGGAGAAAACAGGTGCTGCTCAGCGTCAAGGTCTCACTCCTAAACATGAGACCGGCTTAGCCTGAGTATGGCCTGTGTCTGCACCTCTGGATATCACAAACCTCCTCAAATGGGCTGGCTAAAAGGAGGGGGCTCTCACAGAGGCTGGGGCAGTTTATACTAGTGGAGAATCTGGCCTGCGAGCACTTGCACCTGCGGTGTGAGGACAAATAATGGCCCATGCTCCAAAGCATGGTGAGCTCCCAGTCTTCTAAGCTGTATGAAATTCCATTTCCTTTCTACTTGTGCTAAATGTAAAAACAGAAACAAAGACACGCACCTAAATAAACAGAAAAGCACAGACAGCAGAAGGGGAGGGAGGCCCTAGTGCGGGTCATACGCCAGCCAGCACAGAGAGATGTTTTCTCTTTGCGGTCCTTCATGTTAGACCTTGCCATATCATGTGGATGGGAATGCGAGTGGGAGACTTGTTGGACATTGGTTTTACAAATGTCTCACGATCGCAGAAACACCTGCTTTACATTATTGTTCTTGCTGGTCCACAACAAAATCCCACCCTAGCCGACAGCTCTCAGCAGGCCTCATTTCTTCCTTCTCTGTGGATGGCTCAAATCACTGGTTTCTAAATCCTGGGCCACCGTGAGATCACACCCGAACCTCCTTGAGTAGGAGGGGGAATACAGAAGGCAGATGGGCACTTCTGCGCAGAATCATGCCAAAACATTGGCTAGAGGACCAAAACCACATGAGACTGCTTACCATCAGGTGGGGGAAGTGGGGCAGGAGGGTTACCCAGGCCAAAGGGATGGATCTGTAAGACCCATCTGTTTTCACCATGAAAACCTCACAGCCCCCACCTATGCAACACACACCACTCCAGTCACCACAAGTTATTGCTCTTGGTCTCCACTGCTTCCTGTGAAGCTGTAATGGGTCTGAGACAGAGTCCAATGAAACCAAAGGGAGCCTTTCTGTTAACTCGATGGGCTCTGGATCAGGCCCAACATCTGTTTGGCCCTCTCCGTGTGCAGCACAGCCAATTTATTCTTTATCCATTCCTGGGCCTCTCTCCCCAATAGCATCCATATTTTTCCTACTTATGGTTGTCATTAGCCACACTAAGCACCACCCCCAGAAAGAGACCCTGGTGTGGCATAGTTCTGAATGCTGTCCCAACCCCTTGTCATTTCAGCAAGGTAACAGTCTTTCCTTTCTCCTTATTCAGGTTTCAGGACATGCCTTCAAGCTGCCAAGCTCTTCCTACTCCTCGCACCAAGGATAGGGCTGGTTGTGCCTTCTGTTGTATTGTAAACCTGGTCAAGAATCAATGCAAAAACCAAACAGAAAGCTCCAAGAGCCTGTCAGACACCTGAAGAGCATCATCAGAGCAGGGACAGGGTCTCTGCACAGACATTTCCCACCTAGGAATGACAACCTAGGCAACGACTTCCCTAGCCAGCCAGAGTTCGAGGTCTGAGAATAGCAAACATCGAGCCAGAGAATAGCAAACAGACAGCTTCATAGCCTTATACTGGGGGTCCAGAGCTAGAGAAGTACACCTAGCAATAATTCTCCAAACTGTCTGTGTAAGACCACAAAATCATAGAATATCTCAAGTTGCAAGGGACCCATGCAGATCATCTAGTCCAATTTCCTGCTCCTCCCAGGACTACCTAAAACTAAACTGTATGTCTAAGAGCATCATCCAGATGCTCCTTGACCTCTGACAGGCTTGGTGGCATGACTACTTCCCTGGAGTTCTTCCCCCACCATCCTCATACCTTCTCAGACATCAATATATACATTGTGCCAGTTCACAGCATTTCAGTTTCCAACCACCCTCACCAAATTTGTGATTCACATTGCAGACTATGATGGGACTAGGCACAGGTCTTCTCTAGGTCCCACAGTGACAGCAGTAGCAATGGTCCGTGAGCCACCATCCATTCACTGAGGAATACACAATATTCATGTCTTTATGACTTTGCTGAGCCCTTGGATTCCAGGGCATTTTTTTAACCTGCCACACGTGGATCTCCATGCTGTGAAATGCGTGTCATTGCGAAGCAGAGCAATAACCTTCGTTGAGCAGCCAGGCGGCTTCTTACAGCAGAAAAACAAGTCTCCAGTGTTAAACCTACAGATTCTTCCACACACAGAGCTCCAGTTTCATTTTGGTCGCTACCATTGCGTAAGAGAATCCCATGCAAAAATACCCCCTCAACTGCACCCTGAAATCACATGGGTTTGAAAATGCAAACTTGACGCCTGAGGCCAGATGTGCGGACTGGCAAGCTGCTGGCACTGCACACAGGCACATCTACATGTCAGGTAGTTACTCATTCCTGCATGCTGCCCTGATAAAATCTGGATTGCCTACAGCTGGTATTTTCACTCCAGTTTCCTTATCAAGGTATTTACCACCTCCTGTCTGTGCCTTGCAGACTGAGGGTGTTAAATGCTCCCTTACTCCCTCTGCCTTACAGTGAGCTCAAGCATGTAGGAGCTGCTGCACGGGATGGGATTTCTAAACCCACTGGAGGTCGTAGTGGGTGGCTGCTGGCCTGGGCTCAATGGGATCTTACCTTGTTTGTACCTGGGATGTTGCTCTTTTGATCCTCACGCTGGCATCCTGCAGCTGGTGGGCTCCTTCCCATGTTTTGGGCGTTTGTTGTGGTGTTTTCTGGTAGTCCCTGATTGCATTTTAAAAGCTGTTGTCTCCTGTGCAGGGTTCTATATTAGCGTAGCTGTTGTACAGCTGCACGAAGAGAAGGAATGAAGTTAACTCAGGAATAGCATAAGTGTATATGGCAGCTCAAGACGTACACAAGACATCTTTTCCCCTCTAAAATAAAAAAGCAGCTTTCTGTCTTTCTAAACGATATTGAGATAGGTCTCCGATCACAAATGTACGCCGCCCTTGGAAACTTTAGGTAGCTCCTTTCCAAGCGCACCCCACACCTCTTTCTCACCCACTGCTGATATCAATCATCCATTTTAGCTAATGGCACTCGCACTCTCCTCATTGCACGAGACACAATATCACTGAGCCCTGCACAGGGTGCCCTTGATGGCTCTGCTGTTCCCCTCCGAGCCGACAAAAAGGGAAAAAAAAGGACAGGTTCTGAAACACAGTATCATCGTGTTGACATAGGCTGGCTGAGGAAAGAGTGATCACCCCAGCTGCCTTTCCTAGAGCAACTGCCCAGCTGTTACGCTGGAGCAAACTTGTTTAAAGCCCACCACTACAACCTGCCACACATGCAGCGCTCCCGGAATGCTGGACAACGCTTAATGCAACCCAGGAAAGAGACTTCTGTTTTAGTGTTTAACGCTGCTGCGGTCTTCCTGCTGAAAGATGTTAGACTTGCATCTAAGGTCACTGTCATACTTGACAGTGTCCATCCTGGCGAGAGCGCTCTGAATGAAACTTGCTGGGCAAAACAAGCCCTGCCCACCGGCAGGGGTGAAGGAGAACCAGGCAGGATTCATGGTGCTGGTTTTTCCCATCACTTTGGGTTTTGGACTAGCCAGCACCGAAATCAGAGATGACTGTGTATCTGAGGTGCTGTTAATTAGGGGCCAATTGCAACAACGACATAATGACATGGGCTTCAACGGGAGCTGGCTGCCTGGGACCATATCCTGCACCCGAGCTATAACCTGCTTTGCCGCCTTCTCCCTTCTGCTGGTGTTAAGACTAGCCGGGCTAAAACCAGCTTGAGACATACCTGCTCTTGCTGTGGTTTCTCCTCAGACTCTCTTAGGAGCTGCAATTTTTTGGAGGCATTGTGCACCTGCTGCAACCCCTGCCTCCGTGCCTGGGTGCCGAGCGCCCAGAGCATGGGGAGGAGCCGGCAGGCCTGGGACACCTCCAGCAAGAAGCACAGCAAAGTAGATGCTTTGCAAAGTGGTGATCCACAGTTCTGTCCTGCCCTGTAACCACTGAAGACAGTGCAGGAGAATAAAAAGTAGGAAACCATGTAGTGTGAGAAAGCAACTCAAAAATTACTCCTGTAGTGAAGAAACCACGTAATATATTCAAGATGTCAGAGGTTAGCTGTGGTGCATGTGAATCATGCTGCAAATACCTCACCTTTAACTTTACCGTTGTAATTAGATTACAAAGTTTTTATTACGGTTTTAAATTCTGCCTTTATAGGTTGCTGCCCAGCTGTGCACTTAAATCTGGTTTTATCACACTTTCTGAGCTCATCACATTTAATTCTGCCCCTACAATGCTGGATTAACTTTAAGGGTTGCTGAAGTCAGAAGTCACTCACCCTTGCCCTACTAATGGATTCACACCATCCCTGCACAGCCCCGAAGAGCGCTGTGTACAGTAAACTCCGTTTATTGGCATGGTGGAGGGGAAGGGGCACTGGGGTTGTTTGTTTACTCCACTGCTGTGCTTAGCTGTCAGGATATTTGCACAGATTACTGCACCGAGGAGATGTTTACCTCCACGTAATAGCCTGTTGCAAGGAAATCTTCTCAGCAGCGCTGATATGAGAACGAAAAAGGAGACCACTTAGGCATGCCTGCGAGAAGCGGATAGCTGGTTAATGAGGCATATGGACCCGTATCATTTGAGGAACCGATCAATTGCCTCCATTCAGAAATCCAGAAATCGCACCCCGCCGTCACACTTGGTCCTGCCAGAAAGCCCACACCTGGTATTTTATGGGTGCTGTCTCTGATCTCTGAGGCAGTCCCAGAAGAATGAAAAAACATTATTTTTTTCTATGGGTGACTTCTTCATTGTTTCCCATCATGAAGAAAGCAGGGCAAGGTGCAAATGAAACTTTTCATCTAAACAACATTCATCCCCAGGTTTTACCTCGATCTGTTCTTCTTTAACCAGCAAGGATGAGATGGATTGGTGTTAAATACCACCCAAATAAGATGATTCATTGTCCTGAAAAATTCATTATGTAAACGGGCAAATGAAAGAGGAATTATATTATTTCTATTTAAAAAAATGGAGAAATGAGGCACCGAACGTCCAAGTGATTTACATGAAGTCACAGGGGGAGTCTGAAAGGGATCTGGGAAATAAAACTGGTTCCAGTGGAAAGGTCATTTCTCTCTTTGTTGCTGGGGAATACTTTGAACAGAATTAGAACAGACCTGAGCCAAAGATGGACAGCAGGGACTTTAATGAAAAATGGGGAGCAAAATTCGTCAGACTAACACCATGACAATTTTTGACCTTTGCCATTCAATGACTAGACACAACACTTTTGGAACCAAGGCTAATAATCTTCAGCAATATACAGCCTTCTCCCAAGGAATGTGTGGTGATTAGGGCAAAGAATTTCACATGGTCACAAAATATCTATCTCAGAGTCCTGGGCTTATAAAATACTCTATTTCCTCCATTAATTGTGTCCACGTGGAGCTGTAACTAAGTAGCTGAAACAAATAAAACCGAAGTAATATTGTTTCCTTTTAAAATATTTCACTTAATTTGTGGAAGAGGTTTGGGCTCATTAAAAATAGACCATCTCCCATGAGGGCTTTTTCCTTTTCTTCTCCAAGTCTCTCAACCAACCCTTAGTAACGTGTACAGCAGCACACTCCTCAGCACAGCCCTGGCTGGAGCCGCTCTCTCCTTTGACTCAGCAGCTCCTGTCGTGCTCGCAGCGAGGGCAGGCAGCGCTCGTTTGGCTAAGCCAAGCGAGGCCTCGGTGTCTTCTGATGCGTCATTGCTCCGAGATGAATAGTCGGTGTCGCTGACTAAAATTTCCTCCTTCCAGCTCCAGCTCATTAGGAAACTCCACTCCTTCCTCCCACGTAAAGATCTGGCTATCACGATCTCTGCTTTTTCTGTGGAAACGACAACACGCTCACTGCAACGGAGGTGCAAGCCATGCCTAGCCCTCAGCTAGAGCCCACGTGGTGCAAGAGACTGTGCAGACACTTGGCTTTTTCTGGTGGATCTCAGTCCGTTCCCTAATCTTCCAAAGCGAGCTATGAATCAGTTACAGGTAACATCAGAAACCGCCGTGTCCTCAACAGACTGTGACAATTCCTTTCCCCAAGCTAATGCCAATCACAAAGCAAGGGACAAAGCGCACAAGAGAGAGGTAAGAGCAACCTGGAGCAAGGGCTTTAGGCTGCAAGAACAACCTCCAGAAGAGATCACATGATTCTACAGATTCCTGTTAAATATCATTTCTTCACCTTCTTCACAATCTTTTCCAAGCCCACTCCTCCGAAAGAAAGGCATCTACAACCACAACTCTTCTAAACAAAACCAGATCTGGTGATTCCACATAGTCCCTTGCAAACTCTCCCATTGCTGGTACGCCCCGACCCGGAGCGCGCTTGCGCTGCAGGGTGACTGGGGCAGTGCCGACCCAAGGGTGGATGACAGAAGGATCTGACCAAAGGGGGCCAAACAGGCAAGCATCTGAAGAAGGTACAGGAAGTTCAGGGCAGAAGTTGAGACCGTGATCTTCTCGGCACTAGCATGTTCCACAAGGTAGTAATGCCCTGTTGGCAACCAATGTCCTCTCCCTCTCCCCCACTACCCATGTGGCCCCAAATACCCATCAGGTATCTAGGACAGATGTTATGGTATGTATGCTTCAGCCCTGTTTTATGAAGACCTTCCCATAAAATTGGATCTATGATCCCTCTCAAAGTTTCTCCTTTTCTCTTGCGGGCTCAGTCGTACCGTAGAATTTTTGCCAATGCTACCAGGCAACAACCAAACTATTCATGAGGGCATCCCAGTCAAGAGTTGCAGAGGAGTTCAGAGGCTCCCCCAGTGCTGGGTTACTCCAGTTCTCAACTGGTTTTGTTCTCCTTTTAGGGGAAAAGCCACATCTGGAAAGTTACTGGTGTCCTGCTGTTCACTGTGGACACCACTGGGAACTGGCATATGGTCTTGTAAACTATGATTAGATCTACAAAGTAAACTTTCATTATGACCTCTCTCAAGGTCTTTAAAAACACATTTCCCTAACTGCTATGATTGTATTCAAATTCTTTCATTTTGGTAATAACATCATCCACATTTTCCCCGCTCCCTCCTACCTTTTTCTGATTATAATCGTGCTAGGCACAGTAGAAAAATCATTCCAGAATTCTCTTTTCTCCTCATGCTCTCCATCTCTGGGCATGAACACTCTCCTCCTACCAGAACAACAACATGAATATAAGCAGCTTCTCTGATCTGGATGAGCTGAACCTGAAGTGTAGGGCTTTTCTGAACCATATTAAAAAGCAACTATCACCAGTCTTTCATTAACAGTACCGATGCTGCTGCCAATGTTAGTATTGTTACGGCTTATGTTAGAGCCCTTCACTGAGACGGTAGCCAAGATCAGGCGTGACGACTGTTCAGATGCTGCGCTGACAGTGTGTGAAGGCAGTCCTTGCCCTTCGGAGCCTGAGATATATCTGACCAACACAGACACAAAACAAAGCACAGAACATTGGGTGAGACACATTGTCGGTGTGAGAACCAGAACCCAGCTGAACGAATCCTGTGTCACAGCCATTCCTCTGCTGCCTGCCTCTCTGCATAATTTGCATTCTGCCTTCTGCAGCCTCTGCTGATCGTCGGCGTGGCTGTACCAAGTGCCTCTCCTTAACGCGAGGCGCAAAGCTCAGAACTGCCGTTGCTCAGCCCCAGGAAACACACTCCCAGCAACTGATGGGGATGGCAGTGAGGATTTGCCCAAAATCTTGTCCCTGCTGTAACAGCCGTGGGAGAACTTGAGCAGGATGAAGATTTCTGCCCCAAGTATATTTATTCTAGAGTATAACGTTCTGCTAGAGGCAGGCAGGCACTAGTCCTAGGTGACCTGGAAAGAGGTAATTCAGGATCATCTCTCAGCCCATAAGAGCCGAGAGGGAGAGCTGGATGCTCCAGCTCTGCAAGGACCAGGTTAGGTACTGCAGCACCTGGGAAAACAGGATCCAAGCACAGCAGGACAGCTTGGCACATCTCAGTCATTCTGGTGTCCTCTGAGGAACAACGTGCAAAACCTACACACCCAGCAGAGGGTTATGTATTGCTTATGTCAGATCCAAAAAGAATTGTGTGATATTATTAAATATTTAAAATGTTAAGATTGTAACAGAATATCCCACTCGGATGTATCATGGGAGCCAAAGAGGTAAAAATATCCAGCAGCAGTTTGCTCCATGATAGGAACCGTGCATGCAGGTCACATAATGTCTACACAGGCATTTTCTGTATCATTTTAATCTATGCATCATAAATGGAGACACAGATGTAAGAACACTTGGTTTTAAGGACTGAATCACTTGGCTTTGATAAGATTTTATCTAGATAAAAACTGAATTGGTTGACATATCATTTCTTGGGTTTAATGAGCTCATAACTGCACTTTAATTGGTTTAATTACCAGAACATAATATTACAGGTATGCAATGTAGACCTGTAATATAGTTATACAATATATGTGCTACACATAATAAAACGCAATATGGAACATCACACAGTTTTTCATGAGAATTATTACTAGGATTATCGGTAGTGAATATTCAGCAACATGAATAGAAATTTCCTTTAAGTAATACCTTCAGGATTTGGCCCTCCTCATATGGGCTTCTAAGAACAACATACATATGAGGAAAATGTGAAGGCTGTAAAATATGAAATTATTGGTAGGCTAGGGCGGGATTTGGCCTCAGTATGCTCAGGATCTAAGTTCCTCCAAGATGTTTAGGCACCTAACTCCCACTTCAAATTTCCATGTTCGCTTCAGAAATACAATTTTTCCTCTAGCTTTTTCCAAGGCTGGCTCAATGCTCACAGCATTTTCTCGATCTATTTATTGTCTGTATTTTGGAAATAACTATTAACACTCACCCAGTGTTTTCCTAATAATTGTTTAGATCTTCCGGTGACACAATTAGCATCTGGGAGAACCACAGTAGTGTGCAAATGCGTCTTTAATTATCTTTCCATTGTGAGTAGAGATGCTATGTGCCAGGGCAGTTACTACACCTGACAAGGACAATGTTTTTACAATGAGTGTTTATACAGGCTAATTCCTTATAAAAATAGCTTGACAGAAAGGGCTCCACCTGCCTTCACGATCCTGATCGCAATTGCTAATTGATATTATTGTGCTGAGAATGATCCCGTCAATTAAAGCCTCTTCTATAATAACCATTGCTCCCTGCCTAACTATGCCTAATTAACCTGCCGCTGACTCACATGCCAGGAAGAATGTTTATCAGCCAGACTTCGTCCTGCTGATCTGATTTCCACTGCTCCGCTTGGTTTTACAGGGAGCCCTCCATCCAGCTAAGCGTGTGCCTCCCCTGAAGCCCACTACCCAGGCAATTTGCCTGGCCATCCAGCGCTTCTTATGCTCAACTATTCCTGCTGATTCAGGGTTTAAAACTATATTCGGGTTTGTGGTAAAGTTCTCATTGATTTAGTTGGCTAACAGGGCTGACCATAAGCCTATATTTGACACCAAGTGCCATCTGATTCACTTTGCTGGTGGCACTGGTTAAAATACAATTACGAGTGCTCCCCGTGCCTTTGCGCTCTACTATTCTGCAGGACGCTTCACCCAATGGCTGCAGCTGTTCTGAATTTTCTATGTATCTGTCAGGCTAAAATTATGTTTATATTGCTTGCGTAAATAAAACTTGATCCTTCAAACTGAAACAGAGCGGAACTGCTTTGCAGGTCTCACCTTTGGGAATTGTGATGAAGAGCGGGAAGGGGAGCAGTGAAAGCCTCCATTGGTTCCAGAAGAGTCAGGTTCAGAGAGTGATTTTGCTTTGTGCAAGATGCTTTGGGCTTGATTTTTGGCTTGTATCTAGGTATGTAAGGATACAAACAGAAGTCTAATGGGATTGTCAAAAGAATATTACTCACCCCTCAGGAGGCTGCCTCTTCTGCCAAAGAGCTCCTGCACGGCTCAGCTCAAATTGCAAAACCTCCATGTTCTTCTGTTTCTCATCTGTTACAAGAGAGATAATTACAGAGGTGCTAAGAGGATAAATGTAGTTAAGTCTGGGAGGTGCTCAAAAAAGAGCATGCAAGATAGATGGGGCATGACTAGTTCCTTTTGTCTCAAGGCATGCTTGAGCTCTGCAGCGACACAGACAGGGCTTCTGGCCAACTGAAGTCAGCTGTGATGTCTCAGTGGCCAAAGGGGCTGCGTGAAGGCTCTGAGGACACGGGGTTGTCTTCAGGTTTGCTTCAGATCAGCTGCTGAGATATGCTGGACTGAAACTTTCTTGGGTCTTTTCAGTGATCAAGAAATCATCCAGATTTCCCTGAAGCACCGCTTTTAAAATCAGATTTCTGGTGTCCCTCTGTGCAACTACAAACATCAGTTAATCGCATAGAGGGGACCCCCCCCCCCCCAACCCGAACCTCCTCTTTTCCAACTCTCCAAGAAAGACTACCTTAAAATATGGAGGAGTATTCCTGCTGGAAGCTGCTGCTCACTCATCCCAGCTTGCTGGGCTGTTTGCCACATGTCGCTCAGTGGCACTACGGCGATTATGTCAAACTAGCGCAGCGCAGCAGGGGAACCCATCCTGCCAACCCAGCAAGCAGGGGCTGTGCAGAAGGAAACGAGATCGTAGGAGAAAGCATGACACGTGTTGAGCCACTGCCTTCCCTGCCTTGGGACCAGCTCTGCAGTGTGTCTAACAGATTCGGTTCTAGGCAAATGTAAAGTTGTGGAGGGATGGCAGAGTGAGAAACCCATGCGCATGTGCCTTCTGGCAGATAAGACATTCAGGCTGCTCTTTCTAGAACTAACCAATAACAACAAATATAAACAGAAAAAAGGGAAACAAATAAAGGTTAAAAACTGACTGAATCTTCCAGTGTACAAAATGACTCAGTGAATCAAATGGGCTGAATGAAGAGATGAGAAAATTGAAGACTTTTTTTACTCCCTAAGAAATCATGGGATTCTTGGTAAAGAGAGAAAGGAAGTATTTATTCTCAGAGGAATGCAACGGTGCCACTGTGAAATGGAGCAGGCGGTCAGCACACTGTGCATCTCCAGCACCAGCCAGGACTAAGGTGTTGCAGAAAATGTTCTGCTTAAAACCTGTTCCCAAAGACCCTGGGATCCCCTGCCTGTGAGGAGCACCTTCCCCTCCCCGGAAAGCTCCCTCTGTATCGATCCCATTCCTCTTCCTGTGTTTGGAAAAGTGCTGGAAGGTGCCTAGGATTGACCATAGTGCCTGTACATCACAGGCAAATACCCTTTATGGAAATATCCCTTATTGTCCAGGACTCCCATGCGAGCTGAAGGTACGCAGCGCCTCACTGGATCAGCACTTGCTATTGCCACTAGTAATAATAAAGGGTAGGGGAGGAAATAGTACTGCAACTTCCTTCCTCAAGGTCTGCATGTCGGGAGAGCAAGGATTCCACAGGGCATGGTCCCTGCTTTCTTTGAAGCAGTGGTAAATAGAAATAGTTGGTAAAACTTCTGAAGAACCATCTATGTATGTGGTTATACAGGCTAAGCATAAGGAATACACATATCTACCTTTGAAATATGTTGTTCTACCAAAAAAGAATCACTTAGGAAAAGCAGATCCTTTTTGGACCGCACTATGGTTTGAAAGGAAAACATGCAGAAGAAAAACAAAAATGCCAAGAGCACTGCAGTTGCGCCATTTCAAAATTTAGAGCACAAAGCATTTGGCTTTTTTACCTTCAAATTTTCATGTAGATCGTTATGCAAGACTGTGAAAAGCAGGAACGGAGATAACAGACTCAGGCCTGCTTTTTGGGAGGGAAGGTGGAAGAGAAATTTTTCTTCTGGGGCAATTCTTAAACTTACAAGTCAAATTTCAAGATTCCTTCTTGTCAGAACGTTCCCTTTGGAGCACTGCTTATATGTCTCTATTACCACCACCGGAGCCACACATCACATCTCCTGTGTACTAATCCCTCACAGAGCCCACGGCCCGCAGCTGTGGAAAACTGAGGCAAGGAGCAAGTAGGTGTTTTTTATAACTTAACAGAGAGCATCACTGACAGCACTGTGTGACAAGCTGTATATTGTGAATCCGTGATCTGCAGCTCTGTCAAAAAAATCCCCTTTTCTACTCTGTTTTGAGTCAGCCCGGGCAATGACAAGGAGTCTTTTGTTGTTGCCATTGGAGGAGCTGGCTGTTGGTTTGAGCTCTCGCGCTCTCGTTAAGGAGGCAGCGAGGGGGGAGCAGAGTGCCGATCCCAGCGGGAACACGTGTCCTAGGTTGGCCCATCTGCAAAATAATTCTTCTGCGTGTCATCTAGGCCAAAAGCTGAGTCTGGGATCTGCTACATGGCTAAGTTCCCTCCCCGTGGCGGTCAGAGCAAGCGTGGTGACAGTCAGGGGGAAGGGAATTGAAATGTTTTGGGGAGTTATGGCATGGAGAGTGACATCTGTGTCAATGGGCTCATTAAGTGAAAGATTTGGTGTAATACATCTTGCAACAAGGTCATATTCTCAGAAAACTAGGACTTGCCAGAAAAACAAATGAAATCAGCCAGGCTTATGATCTGGTTTGATTGCTTCCAAACTCGTCTTTAATCTAAAGTTCTTTTCAAGGTTGTCACAACTGGGCTTGCATGAATTTTGGGGCCTAATCTGTATCTGGTGCAAGCTGGAGCAAATCCATTTAACTCAAGGGAGCCTTATCAGTTTACATCAGATTGTGGTTATTTTTAGGGGCAGGTCATTTAGAAATTTATAAGTACTTATTTCCAGCTATACTTTTTGAATAAAGCCAATAAATCGGAAACCTGCCAGGATAAAGATCATCCAATTTTTAATTCTTTTTTCCAAGCCATGGGACAAGTATCCCCTATGTTGAATCACTTACGTTGTAATGCAGGAAACCCAAGGGTGTAAATGGCATTGAGGTCTCCATGGAGTATTCCCCAGTCCGTCTTTTGCCACAAAGGGATATCCAGAAGGGTGCTAGGCTGGTCACTGAGCTTAACAATGGTGGCAGTCAAATGTGCCACCAGGAGGGAAACTGGAGGAAAGTGAAGGAGACATTGTTCACCTGCAGCCTCCAGAACCTCCTGCATCCCAGCCACATCACTCCCCCTGCAGCATCCCTGTGCTCTCACCAGATTCTTCTAGGCTCACGCCACTGACTGAGGAGGTGCAGCTCCCTTGAAATAAACAGGGCCCTTTCAGGTTATACCAGATGAGGATTTGGCTGTGGGATTCAGACAAACCCAGGTCCAACAACCCTGTGACAGACCTTGGAAGAAAGGTGTGTCTGGAAGCAACAAAGCCTTGATCAAACCCTGGACCCTACCTCAGCTTTCAGAACCGGCCACCCTCAGATTCCAGAACCCTGAAGAGCCCCTCTCCAGATTGAGCTTTGCAGCTTCAAGGAGGAAGACCAACTATGATTTGCCTCACTGCTGGGATGGGCTGGCTCTGAATAGTCCCTTCATGCAAGAGGGAGTACAGACTTAGTGAATTACTTTTGATTCTTCATCTCTAGTGATAATTCCTCTTCCCACATCCTGATTTCTAGCCATGGTGAATTGCTTCACCCTCAGTCCCACAGGCCTATATCCATGGGAACATTCTCCATCTGTGGGAACAGTCACAAGGTAATGAATGAATGCATTTCCCCAGGAAGGAGACACCATTCATAAGTTTAAGACGACAAAAAGATGATTACCTGGATTGCACACAGTTCAGTAGGTCAGAAGCAGCAGCAGCAGCTCCCTGAAAAAGAAAGAAAACCACCTACTAGCAGTGGTTTGTAGAGAAATAAGGTTAAGACCCAGAGACAACCCAGGGACCGGCAGCTCTTTCACCGCCTTTTGGACTGTAGCCTCTGAAGACCTCAGTGCAATGGTCTTCAAACAAGATTGAGACCCCTGGGTATCATCACCTAAATATAAAGAGAATGACCAGTATTCACCTAGCAAAGTACTGAGTAGGAAAAATACCTATCTTGCTCCATGTTTTCCTTTTTTTTTTTTTTTTTAACGTCCTTTGTGCTTGAATAATTGTCTCCCTTAGCAAAAATGGTGCACATAATATATGTCAGAGGTGAAAGAGCTATATTAAAAGCTATAATTAGTACTGTTTAACAATTAGTAGTTCTATTTGAAGATGTTTTGAGTAAGATTTATGGTATGTTTTCTAATTTTTAATTTATAATTACGGGGAAGAGCTTAGCTTTGAGTATTTACCCTCTAAAAAATGTAAAATAATATATAAGTGCACTTTTGGTCTGTAGAGAGGGATATGAAACCAGGAAAAAATATGTAGGAAGAAAAGGATAAGGGTTTTTGTGTGTGTAAGCAAGGTTTAAATGGAATAATTAAATTTACCATAATCAATAAAATGTGTGAGGCAAGTTTATTGAAGTGGCTATTTCCCATTGCATAATTTCCCTGGGGAACTTTCATTTTTAATTCAAAAATAAAAAAAAATAATAATTAAAAAAACAAACCCCTGAGCACTTACTGTAAATATGCCAGCATATGTGTGAGGTTAAGAAAAGCACGAGCCTACACCCAGGAATCAAAGAGGGGCTTACCACTGCTTTGACACTAATTGTAAAAGCTGAACATTTTCTCGAACCATAATCAAATCTTAACTGCCATGGGGGACTCGTTCAGCAGCACACAGTAATTCTAATAAGATGCAGAGCCTTTCACCTTTAGGTCACCAGTTCAAACCCACTTCGGGTTGGCTAGTAAACAGAAGGTAAATCCCAAGTCCGGTGGAATACCAGAGCATCTAGAGGAGATGCCAGAGCAGCTGTTGGGCAGAAGTGTGCAAGGGTTTTCCCTTCCATCTCATGTCCCCCATGCTTTCCCTGGGACTGACGTGGCCACCTCCTCTGGGGACTCACCTCATCTCCCTTGGCCTCAGATCCTCCCTTCTGGAAACAGGATGGGAAACCCTTCTTTTCTTGCTGCCCTTCCTCCGTTTCAGCTGAAACCTCCCCAGGTGCCCCACAGCACCCACACCCAGAGACCCTGATCTTGCCATGGGGTTTTTTGGAGGGGTAACACCCCTCCAAAGAAAACATAAATAGCGGTATCATCTCTGTCCCACTTCCATGTACACAATGCCTCTTAATTAGTTCGTTTACTTGAGCACCACATGGAAACAGACTGATCAAACATGTAATTGAAAATAACAGGCCCCCATCCCGCTGCCCTAGGCTGCACAACAAACAGCTCTGCCAGTAACGGCAGCACTGGAAAGCAGAGTCCTCATCTCGGCACTTCACCTGGCTTCAGGTAGAACTTCTTGCCCTTCTGTGAGCTGCTCACATGCAAAGTCACAACTCCAGCCGAGGCCCCGGCACTGCCAATAGCCCCAAAGGATCTTAAGTATTGTAGCAAGCGCCCCACGCACCCCCTGCTACACCAGCGCCTGGATGGGTCTTGGCTCTACCACATCTTCCTCAGGGGAGCCATGAACGTTGCGTTTCAAGCTGGTGTGAACGTCAAAAAGACAACTGTGTGATCCAACCAGCCTGAAGACAGATTGCCACCAACACGGACCGTCTCCTCTCTCCCTCAGACGCAGGTCCCCCTTCCCGTGTGCGCGGGGGTGACCCGGAGGCTGCTTCATGGTATATATAGTATGCAACCTCATCTTTCTGGCTATGATGGTACGTACACTTTTGTGTATGCGCGTGAGTGAACAGAATAGTCTGAGACCTTAATTGTGTCTCACATTAATACAGTTGAGAAGTTAAGGAGCTGTAAGGAACAATTCATTCATTGTCCTCTACACATCTGGGTTAATGTTTCCTCCTTGGATTAGTGTGTACCAGTGTGTTCCCTCTCTGCTCACCACAAGCTAGCTGCGCCAATTTCCCTCCGTGGCAGCTCCAGTGACAGCTGTTTACTTGGAAGCTCATGGATTATGATATATGGATGCTAGCCACAAATTAATGGAATACATTCCAGATGCAATGTCTTTAAATATTCAAACAATAAGCCAAAAGCACTAAGCTGTTTTGGCCATTTTTTCCTCTTAACTCTGAATGTCTCTCAGAGATGATGTAAACACGATTTCTTCGGGCAATGACCAGAACACTTAAAATGTTTCAAAAGTGAGCAGCAGCATGAGGCACTGGATGGTAGACAGTTGATGGTGTCATTTGTCACCTGAAGCCAAGACCTGAAATAGCCATGAAGGGAGAGCGGAATAAAAAAGAAAAACCCAGAAGTACTGAGCCTAACCGTTCGCAGGTTGCCTTTCCAGCCTGCTCTGGGCAGGGGCTACGTGTGCTGGCCTGGACCCCTGAGCTCAGGTGAGCTGTACAGGCTCCAAAAGGCAGCTCCCAAAAACATCTCCAGAGGCTCATCTGGAGCATTTCAGAGCAAAAACTAAAGCCTGCTCAGGATGGTTACAGCAGACAAGGATCCGTGAAATGCCTCAAACCTCTCCTTGCTAGGTGTCATCTAGAAGTCCTTCTCCAGCAGAGGAATTGGTAGCTAGCTCAGAAATGGAGATAGAGCCCTACCCCAGATGTGCCTTTCGCTCAAGCCTGACCTTCAGCAATGACGTTGCTCCCGTGATCTCTTTGCTTTTATATTCACCCTAATGCTGGACTGGGGCAAAAGCAGCATTCGAGGGTGAAGATCAGCATACAAAAGCTGGCAGACTTGCTTTGGGGCTGGTGTCATTTTGATTGTTACCACCTTTGCTCAAAGTTGACAACAGGTCAAATCGAAAACTTTGGTGAAGTGGAATGGCTACACTGAAGCAGCGCAGTAATGATTTATACCACCGCAGAGCCTGGGCCAAGAACTGTAACTTATTTCTTGGCCAACTTACATCACTTTTTCTTCCCTCATTGCATTTTCTTTGGCATTTTCTTCTTTGCATTTACTCATTTTCTTCCACAGAAATTCAGCATGACCTGGACAGTTGAGCTACCAGGATATAGGATTTTCTACCCAGTAGTTAAAGGGAAGAACCTACTTACACACTTTTATTTACCCAAAAATACCTACAAACATGAGCTGTGCAGCCTTACAACGGAGAAGGGCAAGAGAGAGCCTCAAGTAATCCTGTCTGAATTTGAAACCAGTTCAAGCCTGAAACGCTGCCTGTTTGAAGGTTTCTCGTTTATTTCCTCCAATATTGTTATTAATTAGAGAATTAATAGTTATTAAAGTTATCATCACCCTTCACTGAATTGAGAAATTCAAGTTTGTTACCTAATGGGAGGAAAATAAACATCATTTTACAACGGTTTTAAAGCAACAACAATATAAACAAACCGTCTCAAACTCTAGTCCACAGGCAGAACGGACATCTGCTAGAAAAATATGATGATTCTCCCACCCACCACCCTCAAATTTAGGGATTTGTGGAATATGGGCCTTGCCTAAAGTTGCTTGGCAGAAATCCCCATGTTAAGTTCTTATTTAATGAAATCATGTGGTAGTAAATCAAACACAGAAATAGGAATAAGTAAATCTGCCACATCCTTTCAAAAAAGTACAGTTTGACTCTGTCAACTCAAGTTGCCCGCGCAATGAATTATCTGTATTTGTCAACTAAAATGTGACCATCCAACAGTCACCCACCTTTTTGTATAATTCCGTAATCTTCAGCCTCAAAGCTGAGCACCAGCACAAAATGGGCAGGTCACTTGCATAAAGAGCTCCTAAAACCAGCACTGAGCTGCCACATCTTTGCAAATGGCCCCAAATGCAACGTTTGGGCTCTCTGACAGCGTTGACCTCTGAACGTTACATGAACAGTGGCAAACGAGCATCAAACAACAGGAGAGAAATCAGGCAGAAGAATAAGAAGAACAACATCAACACCATGATATAAAACCCAAGAGATTGTCTTGATCAAGTACCTGCTCAAGCCAACAGAAGTCTTCACACAGACCCACCCTACATAGCTTTGCCTATGCCCTTGGTGCACCCACGTGGTTGGGAGCCAGGGAGAGGTGCTGGGTGCACTTTGTCTTCTGATAAATTCATCACCTGGTCACAACTATCAGAACAAAAGGGGTCTCTCACAGGGCGAGCTCATAAACCTTTTTCTTTTGAAAGTTCCTACAGAAACTATGCCTGTTGAACCAACAATATTTGCAGACAATGCCTGATCTCTTAAATGATGTTTCTATTTTCTGTCCTGCCTTCCCCCTTTTTCTGTAGAAAAGGCGTATTTGATTTTTGGTCCCGAAACATTCTAAGGAAAAAGTAAGTTCAGTGAAATTTTGAATTATTTGGAAGGAAACTGATATTTCCTCTGGAAAATCACAACAAAAAATAAACATTTCTTGTCAATGTTTGCCTTAGGAGTAATAAAGCATGGATTTAATTCACTGATAAAGCCCAAGAAAGCAATCAGAAAAGAGAGATCATCAGTGGCTTTACAAACAAGCTTTACAAAGAGAGAGCTTGTATTTAAAGAAAACGGTTGAAAAATGCATCAGATCCTGCCACTGTGCCCATTCAGATCATGACCAACCCGCTGAGATTGCTGTCCTACCCGTAGTTGCTGCTCAAAATTAATTTGGTCACTCGATTATATGTGGAGCCCCTTAGTTCTCCAGTTTTTAAAGCAATGTTAATTTAATGACAAAACATACAAAATTCGGTACCCTACCTCATCCCCTGACATTCTGAACTTCTAATTTAAAGGTTTTTATTTTTATAATCGAGTATTCAGAAGTACCAAGATCATGGTTTTATGGTTGCCAGTCTTTGGTCCCTTATTGTTTCAGCCCTGTGATTCATTGCTGTGAAATTAGTGTAGAACAAACTTCCCAGAAATCTTGGGATTTCTCAGAATCTCCATCTGAATGCCATTTAAGAAGATTTGACTTTCTAATTGACCATTTCTGAGGGAGTTAAAAAATATAAACAGCTCAAATGTGGCATTTTTACAACCTTAATAAAACCAAATGCAACATTTACTAGGTACGCATTTTAACGAAAAGAAGGTTGCTATAGCAGAACAGCAATCATCGTAATTTTAAGCAAAACCAAGGGTAATTGTAGAGCAGCAAGGTGCACGTTACTGGCCTAAGAAAAATTCTCTTTGTACTTGAATAAGACAACTTGATAAAGAGATCACCATGCGGAAACAGGCTGCAGTGCTTAGCAAGAACCTACAGCAACTTTTCCACTAGACAGCAAAGCTTATGCAAAAAGCGTCCCCATCGACCACGATCCGAGCGCTCAGAATGCCACTGGGCTCACTCGCACTGCTGCGGACCGAGGTCAAGGCCTGCACGCACACCCCCATGGCGTGCTTCCCTGAGCCGGACCCACCGCGCAGGGATCCTGCACGCACACCCCCATGGCGTGCTTCCCTGAGCCGGACCCACCGCGCAGGGATCCTGCACGCACACCCCCATGGCGTGCTTCCCTGAGCCGGACCCACCGCGCAGGGATCCTTCCCAGCTACCCCGAGCATCCCTGCTGCAGGGAGGCAGCGGTGGCTGCTGTGCCCTCCCCAGCGGGAGGAGAGCTGAGTCCTAGCGAGGTATTTACCCTCTTTATGGCCCAATTTCCAGAAGTAAAAAACAGTATGAACTACAGAGAGGTGATGTTATTTGAACAAATTTTTTATTTGGGCTGAACTTTTTCTTATATTAATTGCATAGTGCAGTTTAAAAAAAAAAAGAAAAAGTGACTTGAAATCTGAAATTAGCAAATATTTTCAGTCTTACACTAAGGAATGTGTTCATTTAATTTTCAAGTTATATTTGTTTCCAAATGCCTTTTCTTTCACAAAAAAAAAAAAAAAAAAAAAAAAAAAAAAAGGCAAATTCCAGAGCAGTGCATTTGGGGCTGAGCAACCGATACTTTTTGATTGTAATTTTTTTTTGCCCCCTTCATTTCATTTACTGAAAACAAATGAGGGAAAACTACTTGTTCCAACACTGACCCCCTGCAGAAGGTGTCCTGCTGTTACGAGCGCCCTGTGTACAGGTTTCCATGAGTTACCATACGTAGCCAGGCAGGGTTCCCTGAGGTTAGGACCCAGGCTTCACGGGCTCAGTTTACACCTTTTCAGAACAAAGAGATGAGCTTGGAACAAGCCTTCTCAAGCACTGGAACGGGCTGCCCAGGGAGGTGGTGGAATCACCATCCCTGGAAGCTTTCAAAACACGAAGACGTGGTGCTTAGAGGCATGGTTCAGTGGTGGACTTGGCCATCCTGGGTTAACGGTTGGCCTTGATGATCTTCAAGATCTTTTCCAACCTAAATGATTCTATGATTCTAAGATGACTTAACTCCTCCTCCTCTTCCAGTGAGAACTGGGGCAGCCACCAGATAGGCTGCGAGCGAGTGCTGTAACTTTACCCATGTCAAGCTTCAGAGCACTGCACACAAAGAGCATTACGTTTTATGGCTCCTGCAGAATACTAGGGGATACTAATTTTACAGGTGCATTCTAGCAAACTGCAGTCCCTAATATCAGAATGCCATTAAAAATAATGCGCTCCTTATGCCCAGGCAGTTAATTTAATATTAAATCAATAAAACATTTACTAGGGCTGGTCAGGGGCCTGGTTGCTGACAGCAGACTCAGCTCACGGCAACAAACGTCTCCTCACCCTTTGCAGACAGCTGCTGGTTTATTGTAGAAGACGTCTTTGGTCCTGACAAATAGCCTCCCTAAGCCCTAATGAGTGCAGAAATCCAAAACATTTGTGGGACATTTATTACCAAGAAAATACACCAGCCTTTTGGGAGATTTGGATCAACAGCAACAATCATCTGTGGGCCAAGTTCAGCCCAGCTTGTGCAGGGAATACAAAATGACTTTCTTGGCTACAGGGAAAGAGATTGCAGCTCTTTCCAGTTGGTTTCATCTCTGGAATATGGAGACTAGGGTGGGAGGTCTTCCCTATGCTGAGTTTTCACTGGTGGAGTAGTTTCAGACTCCACCAGCTTCCTGACAAAATCCCGAGATGGCAGGGGACACTGGGAGGGGATCCATCACATCCCATCTGCTGCTGAGCAAGAGCAAATCACCTGGCACAGCCATCTTCCCCCTCCGCGGTCACTTCCAAAATAACTCAAGCACAAAATACAGGATTTTGCCAGCATGCTTGATGGGCAATGTGCTATAGTGACATTAAGCAGTAAAAATAGGGAACTGCTTTGTTGGATTTTCTTTTTTCCATAAAAGAATAGAATAGAGGTCAACTTTTTATCAAGAATCTGAGAATCAATCCAACTTTTATAGCAACAGCAAACAACCTCCTCACACACACCAAACCAACCAAACAAACCCAAACAACCAACAAACAAGAGAAAAAATTGAAAAAACAAAGTACCAACAAGGAAAAAAAAATTGACCAAGCTAACTCAGACCTTCTATCCAAATGGTATTGTGTGGAAAGTCCATTTATCTAAAAAAAAACCTGCACAAGTTGTTTCCCAGCATTGTTCTCAGAAGACTGGTCCTGCCCCAAGCTGACAGAGCTCCAGGCACCCACGGCCAAGGACCTCCACTCAAGAAAGCAGATTTGGGATGCTGACTTCCACGAGGATGGCAGCAGGCACTGTTTTAGGCATAGTGCCCCCAGAAACACTCCCAGCAGACTTGCTTCCTCCAGGAGCAAGGACACAGGTACCGAGATGGCTGGTGGAGGAGCCTGGTCCAGGTGTCTGCCTGGAGGACTAGGTGCTTCCCGTGCCTTCCCTAAACCCTGAGCACCCGAGGCAAGTCAGGGCCTGGCCCAGCTCTGACTTGTCCCGACACTGCTGACGTTATTTCTGTGATGAGCCTCTACGCTGCACTTACAGGAACGCTTTAGCTGTAACCCACAAAGCCAAGCCCGGTCAGAATTAATATTGAACTCAATCCCTAGTAGCTTCCCTTAGACATCAGCATTCCAGCACACGTAACATGATGAAAACAAACTTCGTGCCATGAAAGGAGAAATATGGGTGAGGTCTGGGAGCATAGTTAGGATGTGGTTTTCATAAGCACTCACTGCTGGCTTAACTCTGCTCCTATTACAGTCAAGGGTAAGAAAGCCCCATTGACTTCAATGGGAGCAGAATTAGGCCAGCACTGAGTGGTTTTGAAAATCCCACCCTTAGCTTTTATATAACATAGAAAATAAGAATCACATGCAAGCCTTCAGAGAGTAATCAGCCCATTAAAATGCATATAATTATTTATTTTAGCCACCATTCTTAATTTGAAGATTTGTGGCACTGATAGATGCAGCCAGACAATGGCTGGGAGCGCCCTCCAGTTGGAGAGGGCCAGATGACTTTGGGGAGAGGACTAGGACACCAGGAAAGTCATGGGGCCAGCTGAAAGCAACATGTTGACAATGTTCTCTGTTTAAAAAGAAAAAAAAAAGGTATTTTCAAAAAAATAACATGTTTGTAAAGATTTATTTTTTTGAGGGAAAGAACTTTCCATCAGAAGGACCGAAGTCTCCTACCCCCATCTAACACAGCCCACTTTTATGTTCTTTTGTTCCTCCTGATTTATGATGAAAATATCTCTGCGGCTGGAAAACAAACAAATCTCTTCATTTCCTCCCTGCCTTTGGAATGAACTCTACAAAAGTTGTACAGGAAAATGTAGACTACAGCTTTCTTCAACTAGTAGCCTTTGACAGGGAGGTGCTGGTGTCCTGGCTGACCATCATGGTCCTGCTGGGATCAGAGATACAAGATGGGACATGGTGGGATGCAGAGCCGAAGTGGCACGATTCACTGTGTCAATCTGGAACATGTTATTCACCTGCCCACATTCCAGAAGAGGAAAAGAAGGGAAAAAACACTGTTTAAAGGCTGTAAAACCCCAAGCTGTCCCCTGAAGGGGAGCTTCGGAGCATGTCACCATTTCCTCAGGAGGTCTCAATAGGAAGCAGAGAGTGAGGCGCCTTCTAAGGGGTCTGCACCCCCGTGGCCAACCCTGGGGGGTCACACAGAGGCGACCACCTTTGTTTGTCCCTGGGTGCGTGGGGACCTGGCATGCCCTTGGCACGGCAGTGCGTCAGGAATGACTCACAAAGAGGACAGACTCGTTCTCAGGCGCTCAGGAAGCTCGAGCAAGCGGCAAAAGAGGACAACAGAACATGAAGGCATCTTAGTTGAGCAAGAGGAGAGGCTGCTAGTTTATTCACTAGTACCAGCAGAACAAAAAGCAGAGGCAATGCAGTATGTTCATGGCTTTGCCATCACAAACGGGGAGAGAGGGATATGACCACTGACCTGTTGCTTTCTGACCCCAGATGCTCCAGGTGAATGTGGGACCTCCGCATGTATCTTGAACGGAAAGCGCTGCCGTTTAATCCTGATGCTGTGAGCAGAGCATTTATCAAGCTGATGTATCAGGAAGGGGTAAGAACAACACACATCCTTTGGAGTGGCGTGGTTAGTCCTCCCATCGCTCCCAAAACCACTGCTCGTCTCTCCCTGCCCTGGTTCTAGGCATGCCGATTGCAAGTGTTTTGCTGATGCCCTGGCACCTGCTTGGCTCACGGCTGCGTGCTGCTGGTGCCAGAGCGTTAGGTCCCTGCCACGTACAGCCTCACGGGCACCCCGCACACCAGGTCCGTGCCTGCAGCAGGGCCGCGCGGGTCAGGCTCAGCCGGTGACAGCGCTGCGCAGACCAGCTCGGTCTCTGCTCCCATCACTGCACAGGCATTTAGTGTGGAACAGCAACCACGTGCAGGCTGCTAACAGTGCTGGGCGCAGGGACTGGAGCCTGGGGAGAGATGTCACCACTCTGCCTAAGTCTGGGCTCCTCACTCACCTCTGAAAGTGCAGGGGAGGTTTCTCAGCCCCCGGCTGAAACTACCCACGGTGAGGAGCCCGAAGAGCCTGGCTGAGGCTGCTGGCACCCATAACCCAAGCAGGCTCTTCATCTGCCACGTGAGACGTGACCCCTAGAGACTTCAGGCTGTTTGGGGGAAAGGATGCTTTTATCAAACATTTTTGCCATAGCAGACACAGGGGGCTCCTTGCCAGGTTCCTTCACTCTGTCCCCTGCTTTATTTGCACAGATGTTTTTGCCAAGGCTTGTCATCAACTCAGGGAGGGGACAGTCGAAAAAAAAATAATAAAAATGACCAAACAAGTTGAAGAAATTGCAAACAGTAAATCTGGCGCTCGCTAGGCCAAGCCCAATAAGTTGCTGAGGTTGTACTTTTCAGATTCAGTTTTAGGCTCTTGTAAATTTTTAGTTACTTTTAACCCGCCTTTCTGAGCGAGCCTAGGAATGAGAAAGTAATCGTTTCATCAACTCAGGCTATATAAATCTCCTTGGGGTTTATTATTTGCTGTTTCATTTTACTGGCACAAGAGCTCCTACGACAGTACAATAACCTACTCGTTGATTTACAACTTGGAAGCAGGCACACGCTGAAAAATCGAACGCGTAGCACCTGAGGAAAAGTGCACCGAGTTAATTGAAAAGCTTCAGGAAACCGAAATTCCTCACAGTGATACTGTCACATGCGTCAGTCACCAGATGTAACTCCAATTTTCTGCTTTCATAATAAGAATTCAATTGATATCCCCAGAACTAAAAAGCTGCAGCCAGAATAACAGCACATTTATCACGAGCAGGTTTAAACCTTAGAAAAGACCTGTGTGCAGCCCTCAGCAGAGGGGTTAGTAAGTGCTGTGTGTGCTTTTTCATTTTTATGTGAGTGTGCTTTTGTGCATATACCTATACATACAAACACGCAGACATATACAACTCCCAAGGAAGTCTAAGATTAGAAAAAGGGTGTTGTCTCTGGAGAGTTACTCCCATAGCCTGAGTTAAACATCGCTGCCCTCCCTGTTCCTTTTTTATCCGTTTTGTTCTTCCACTGACCCTACGTCTCCGTCCTTCTCTCTCTCACACAGGCTTTTCCTGCAGCCCTGACCCATGCCATTGCTTGCCAGGTAAAAGAGGATCTCCAAGCGAACTGGTGCCTTGCACAGACCCAGTGCCAGCAGCACAGCACCACACCGCATACTCCTTTATGTGCATACTCACATACATATGCCCCAGCGATAACCAAGCCCCTTTATTGCCTTTTGGACATCTACACGTTGCAATTCCTGCCATGAAGGTGTGCCCAAAAAACAGAGTGGTAAGGACACACGGGGCCATATCAACACACCCCTCTTTTCTAGAAGCAGGTGGTAAGAGACTTGCTATAGAGGAAAGTATGGCCAGATGCCGCCGACCAGAAAGTCTCGTTCCCACGGTGGGAAGAAGGGTGCCAGCTGCAGCTGCCCTTGGGGAGCTCAGCCACGGCTCTCCATGTAGTCCCTGGAGGACAAGAGTGGGAAATAAAAAAAAAAAAAAAAAAAAAAAAAAAAAAGTCTACAACATCACTCCATGAAGGAAACGTGGGGAACCAGATTTTTTGGGGTCCAGATTTAGAGGTTTTCCAGCTCAGTTAGGTTTCATAATACCTCTAGTGAGGCTCGTATTTCATCAGGATGGAGTTCATTACATGATGTTGAAGAAACTGCAAAATCCCCACCTTCACACCCTGGTTTCTAGATCTCCCCCGGACACCAGTATGTAGCATCCCTGAAAACAAGGCCCCTTTGCTTCCTATAATTAAAAACCAGGGTCTGCATCATACTTTGGTGAGATCTTATCTCAGTCTATAGGCTCAGTGGTATACAAGGTCCCCAACAGGGATTTAGCTGTCCTTGTAAAGCTGGCAGGCACTGGTCTAATGTAAACATTCCCATAGAGATTTCACATACATCAGGGTGAAAAAACCCTTTTGCTGTTTTCCAACCAGTTTTAAGCAATGTCTGACTGTACATTCAGACCTGATAAGAGTTGGTTTAAGAAATATCTTTTTAAGGACAGCTCTGCTTCTGGACAAAGCACAAGCAACCATCTTCGTCCTTGTATAGCTGAAATCTGTGATTCCCGTCCAGACAGAAACAAAGCACAATGAAATTCCTCACTAGAATTTAAACTTTCATGTATTTCTACATTCAATAATCTTAAAAGATTGCACCCACATATGTGCACACAAGTATATAGCTATATACATGTTTAATTTCAAAACAAAACATATATTGTAATAACACTGTCACCTAAATGGGGGCAAAATGAAAAAAAAAACCAACAACCCACAGATCTTTTCTGTGAAGGTGGAGGACCTGTAACGCTCTGGATGAGAGCTCTGAAGCCAGTTCTGCAGCTCTTGCTTTCTGCGCCTCTGTCAGCGGCCCCAGCAGGAATCACGTCTTGCCACCAACCATCAAACAACATGACGCAGATCCGCAATTTCCACATATTATATTGCGACTGACACCCATCAGGATTTCTCCTGGACCACAGGGAACCCTTGCACCTGAACTCCTAACTGAAACCACTACCATGAGCACCAGTCCCAGCAGCTGCCCCAGGTTCATGCCATGGCTTCATGGAGACCTGCAACCACTTGACCAGAGCGGCAGCACATCTGCAGCCCCAGCACCTTCCACCCAGCCCAGGCTGTTCTGCTGTTAATGCACACCTCCCTGCATTTCCTCCGAGTCTATGCCAAGCTGAGTTTTTAAAAAAAACCAAGAACCAACCAACCAAAACCGTACCCCTGTAAAAATTGCAGCTGTTCAGTTATGTCAGTTACCTTTTGTCCTGTCATCTTATTTAAGCCTTGTCTCTGTTAGTGGCACACATATTGTGCTCAGGAGTAAACCAGTTCAAGTATAAGAGGCTATATTACTTCTCAAATTTGTTAGACCTTTGATACGGACTAACTTCTCCACCAAACCCACTCTAAAGCCACTTAAGGTAACACTGCTGGCACGAAGAGCTGCCTTGGAAACTGGCCCCACTGGAACACCAAGGCAGGCTGCAAACCTCCCTTCTGGTCACAAGAATTTGGTGAGAAACATCACCCTCCTGCCAGCTACAGGGAGACTTCTCCCATCAGCTGCCTTTTCAGTGCTGTATGCAAAGTGGCCTTCCCTCACCTGAGATCCCCATTCTTTTTTTTTTAATCATTTGCCCAAATGTCACCGATGCCTGTTTTTCATGAGGCCAAACGGGTGCGATTTCGGAGGATGCATCTCACAGGAACAATTGATCTCCAGGAGCAGACTAACAAAGTCATCCTGCAGAGGAGCAGCAAGCACCCGTACCACTCTGCCCTCCGCCAGAAGAGCCAGTCCAATGAGTCAGTACAAAGTACTCTCATATTAACCTGCCTCTGAAGTTTAGGTAAACTTCCTGATCACTTAGACTTTCAATTTATTTTTAGGGAACTATTTCCAGTAAGTGGTTCAAGATGGATTACAGTTTAACTGGAGGCTTGGGAATAAAAAGATGGTCACAGGAAAGCTGGGTTCAATTCTTGCCTCTGCCACAGACTTCCTGTATAAATCTGGAAGCACTGCACCGGGGGGGTATTCACCCATCTAACTCAAAACATCTAATTTCAATGCCTATATTAAGAGCTCAGGCTTCCATTATAGCCAGTGCAGTGAACTAGGCTGGGGTGATTCAGAGCGCTTCCAGGAGTGGTGCACTCACCGACCATATAGGGAGCATAGGTTCCTAATTTAAGAGCATAAAGCAGACTTCTCAATCACCTCTGCCCTTCCAACATCCTTGGGGCTCAGTTTCTAACCTGTGAAATATGTTTTGGTTTAACAACATGAAGAAAGCAGTACCCAAACTGAGCTTGAGCACTGGTCCCCTGGCTCAGCAGCTCAGGAGATATGCAGGAGATGCACCAGGCAAGACCAAATTTCCAATTTTTCAGTGGTATCTGTCATTTATCCACTCTCTAATTTAAGAAAAAAATTATGCAAGGAAAATGTTTCAAGTACTTTTAAATAAATTTGCTCCCCTCCCCCCCTTTTTTTTCTTGAGAATGCTACATGACGGCAACAGTGCTTGTGGTGACTTTTGTGAAAATATTTCGCAAAATTTCTGATCTTTGTGAACAGGCCCCCAAAACTAAATACCTTATCAGTGCTTTTGAAATAAAAAAAGTAGTCTGAAGCAAATTCAAATTCTTTTGAGTATTATTCCCTAGACATACTCTGTAAGGATTTTTTTTTTGTTCCCCTTTAATTCTGAATGACCAAGAATATTGCTCTCTACATCTCTAGAATGAAATTATTTGAGAACGTTGTTTGAAACGCCTAAAAAAGCACACAACAACATGGACAAACATCCAATATTGTGTAAGGAATATTAAATGTGAGGCTTCACATATCAGATTCAGTTCTGAACAATAGACATGTCCTGCATTCCTGGGGCTTTCTTGAACTTTTTTTTTTTTTAAAGGACTGTAAATTTTCTCTTCACAAAACATCCCATTTGGGATCGATGTTATATCAGTGTCTGAAGATCGCGCTACTGAGCAGCTACTCAGAATCCTGTGGTGATAAATTAAACCAGAGGAAACGGATCATTTCTACTATCAGGGTCACTGTTGTCAACCCCTAACAGGGCAATTGACTTGTCAAGTTGTCTCTGAAAGCCCAGGCTCAGATTTCATTGCCTTTCACATTTTTTTTTTTTTTTTTTGGAATTGTATACAAGGGTCTCTGAGCCTGTCTTTCACTCGGTGCTTCGGGAAATTCCAGGCACCAATCCTGCTCATAAATTGTAGAAGAATAGATGAGGCGAGTCTCAGCATAAGACTCTCCTACTGGAGCAACTGTGTGGAAATATTAAGTACAACAAAAGGATAGGGATGCGCATGTGAACAGATGGGGATTTGCTTGTGTGTCATTATCAGACATGAGCAAGATCTCAGATGGGGAAAGGTCATCTGGAAAAGCCATGCAACACAGCTCTAGCATCAAGTACAGAAAAAAAAGCTCTGACAGTCTGAGGCTCACTATTATTTTGAATAGCAATCAATTCCACCTGCTAGAGAAGCAAGACAATAACTGTAAGGAGACCAAACCCACTAATCATGTTTCCTACTTACATTTTTATAAATTATGTAATACAGACTTATAAATATATATATATATATAGTAGCTAGAAACCAAACCAAGATCAGTACTGCATAACAGCATTCACTCTGCAGAGGAGACATCCTACATTTTAATCAACTTCCAGGCTAGAAGAAATAGGTACAGCAGGAAAAACAACTTGCTTAAATATCACATCACAGGGTAACACCACAGAGGGGAGGCCAAGCCATTTCAAATGCATCACTGTAATGCTTGGGTCATGCAGCTACCCAGATTAGAGTTTCAGTTTTCCAAAAATGCTTTGGAGCAGTGCAGAAACTCAAGCGATCACTTAAGGGAAATGCCACTATTATAAAAAATGCTCTTGTTCCAAACCCAAAATTGGTTGGTGGTCAACTGAAAGATTTCTTTCGTTGTTAAAGATTTCTTCCGGTGGTGGTGGTGGTGCTGTTGCAATTAAATTGAAAGGTTTCTATTATGATGTTAGCATCCTTGTTTTTATTACTGACTAGATAGTTCAACTCCCTGCCCCCTGCCCACCCCCCCACCCCAAGAAGTAAGCCGCATCCATTTTTCCATGGAAGACCTCAGTTTCAATGAAAATCATTTCTGGAGGAAAAACGTTCTGTTGGAAAATAGTGACCAACTCTTATAATTATGGTTGAAAATCCAAACACACCCAGATGTACTGTAAACCCTTGTTATCTTTGGGATGTCTGAGTTTTTGTGGCATCCTCATATACAGCCATGGTGCTCAGAACGGAGAAGGTGAAGCAAGAATATGTGTAGGGAGTTTCTCTGCTTGGCCCCACAAGAATGCCTCTTCCCTCCATCCCCAGTTTTTCCTCCCAGTTCCATGCTCTTTACCACCTCACCCCCAGTTTACCCTCTTGTCATTTCCTCTTGCCCTCTTCCCGCCATATCACGTTTCCAGTTCAGAATCTGTAGATCCACAATTGTTTAAAAAGCAGCTCAAACTTCCAACTTATAAACATCGCTTCCTCTGTCTCCTGAATTTATTTTAATAGCTGATATTTGAGCCCAGGGGATTGTTTTAACTAACACTGTATAGTCAGAAGGTATCACTTTCCTCCAGGCTACCTCTAGGTCAATAGCAGAAGGCAAGACCCCCTCACATTTCATTACCCAGGGATCAGATCCCCTTTCCCAATCCATCACTCTGAAGCTCGTTCCTCTTATTCCTCTCAGATTTGCCTGTATGATTCATGCGGTGCCAAATCAACAGTATATTTGCTTTTTTCTCAGTTCATTGTTTTTATTTGCTTACATGTTCCCTATCGTAGTTCAACTCATAAATCAACGCTGGTTTATTTTTTACAAACCCGTTGAAAGTTTGAGCCAGTTTCCACTGTTATGAAAGACTCCCAATACTACATGTCCTTTAACAGGTGGAAAATGTCTTAAGAGACTGTTTGGATGGGAACAATTTTCTAACTTAAAGACAAAGTAGTATTTATTTATGACTTAATCTAATTCCAAAACAAAGTAACAGTTCCCTGCACCGAATTATCTCCTTATGATGCTATCCCACTAACATATGGTTTTATTATTTAAATAAAAAAATGTAATATTGAAACCATTTCTAGGTATTAAACTTGTGTAACTGATTATAGTGAAACAATGTTCCTGAGATACTTTAACAGACCATTTTCCCTTAAGACAACCACTAAGTGGCTGTCCTAGCTAAATTTGCCATTATAAAAGAAAGCAAACAAAACCTTAACACACTCCCCCCTCCAACCCTTTTACTTAACCTTTACTACTATGGTTCAGTGTGAAGAGCTGTTGATTACTAGGTTATCAGTGGAACCAAAACACCCCTTTTCTGATGACCTAGACTTGGAAAAAAGAAACTACAAAGAATCACCTCCAAAGCTGAGCTTTGTGTGCATTACCAAGGTCAAAGCATGGCCCAACAGGCCAAGCCTAGACAGCTCCTGCTGGGGACAAGGCTCTCCTAGCTCACCTGGCCAGGTACTACGGTACAACAGAGAGGGAACCCTGCCTTTGCAGCTGTATCCTGCTTCTCTTCCACTAGCTAAAACATCTATCAGAGGCAAAACTGCTGTCGTGAGTGACAGATTCCCCCCCACATCCCAATGACTGGACAGAGTAGTTCTCTCTGTCTGCTCTACACCGCAGTGGGATGCGATCCCTGAGATCGTCTGGTACCTCTTCCTCTCCCTGGCTGACTTCAGCTCTCCTGACTGCTTCGTGCCTGTTTCTCTGGTGTTTCTTCCTTGCATGAATAGCGTTAGCCACTGGGAAAAAAAATTCTGCTTCTGGGTTAGGATGCTAAGGATGTTCACTGGCAGCTTGGATGGCAACTGTGTGCTGCCAGTCAATGGCTCCAGTGCCTACAGAGCAGGAAAGGAGCAAAAAGCAGGTTGCGGCCCTGATTGCTCCCGCTTGCAACTGCAGCTCCTTTCCCTTCAGAGAAGGGATCTACACCTCTTCCTGCCTGGCATCAGTGCCTCGAAGCACTGTGCCTGCACGGACAGCAGGCTTAAACCAGAGAAGACCTGCCCTGCTAGGACGGGACAAAGATTTCCCCGGCTGCCAGGGCACGCTCAAAGAAGTCATAAGCCTCTGAACATTGCTGACCTCGAGCTAACATGGGACTGTTGGATTGAAACAAGTGTCACAAGATGGCTTTGAACATGCTGAGAATCAGTTTTCACCGAACATAATGTTTAATGGATTGAAAATATTTCCCATTATGAGTTCTGATGAAAACCTTGGCAATTTTGTGTGCTGTGAAAGTTTAAAAAAATTAGAATAACTGACATATTTCATTTCTGTAATGTTTCATTAGGATTTGGACACACAACTCTTTTCCAATATTTTTACAAAAATGAGAATGTTTCTATACAACGTATTGTTTTAGATGGGAAAAACATAACATTTATCTGAAAAATGCCAAAAATATTGGTTTGCACAATTTTGAGCTTCGCTACCTTGCTTTTTCTTCAGATGAAAAATTGACCAAAACTGACCCTTTCTTGTAAGACGTTTCAGATTTGACACATCAGCATTTTCCAACCACAACACATTTACTTTGAAAAAAAACTCAACCAACTTGGACAGTCACTACGAACTTGTGCTCTCTGCTTGTTCCCTTCCAGCTCTGAGATCACTAGGGATGGATCCAGTACTAGGGTTCTGCACGCCAAGAATTCCTTTGTCCCGCACAGCAGCTACCATCTCACAGAAAACCCCCTTCTAAGCCTTCTACCTGGTGGAGTTAGAAACCTAGCCCCATCCTTCAAGCCTTTACAAAAATCCCTGAACTAATCTGCTGTAAAGCCATTAGAAATGTATTTTCTTCTTCCTAACCACTGATAAAATTTTTCAGGAAGATCAGCTCTAAGTTCAAATCCGGTGTTTGCGAAGTCACATAAGTTCATGCCATTCAATAAAAATGACAAGAAACACATGGGAAATTAAGAAAGCAGATTGAAAGTCATCATTTGTTTCCTTCACAAAAAAATCAACACGCATTCTGTACAGTTTGTATCAGCGCAGCTCCTAAGTTGCTACATGTCATTATACTAATCCTTGTCAGTGCGATGAGCAAGAGGCAGAGGCCAGACCAGACCCATTTGGATGGAGACAAGAGTATCTGGCAGTAAGAGCGAATAGCCAATGGCCCAGGATGCAGCGCCCCAGGCTGGTAAATCCACATCTCCTGAAGCAAGATGAAGGAGAGGCTTTCTGGAGAGCGCACCCTAGTCAAAAATGCTCTTAAAGCCTTGTGCCCCAACACCTAATGAAATTCTGTAGGCCAGGAATACAGATTGTCCAGATAGACGTTTCCTAACATTTTAAAATGCATTGTTTACTTCTACTTTCTGTTTGCCAGAGAACGAAGCTAACTCTCCCCACAAACCTTAATTAGACGAGTTAGAATGGCTGGAAAAAATAATCACATTTTCAGGCACACAAGCCTTTTCCATGTGGGTCTGTGTGCCCAAAAGCTGTTCCAGCTGTACAAGTTGGCCTAACAAACAAGATTACCTGTACCTGCGAGCCTTGTCTGCCTTATGTCCATGGACAGCCCAGGCTACTGCAGCACCACTGCTTTCACTGTGTATTTAGGCATTCCTGGCACAGCGAGATTCTAAGCTTGGTTTTTACCTCTGGAAGTAACAACATATTGGAAGCAATTAAAAAAAAAAAAAAAAAAAAAAAAGTGCCTGCCTTCTATTTGTCCCTTTCAAAACCTCCCCCCACTGAAACTAAAATTACATAAATCCAATTAGGAGGGGAACTAAAAAGGTTTAGATTTTTATAAACTCATCTAAAAGACAGGATTATTTGCTGCAGCCTGAGAGACACACCGCAGGATGCCGCTGGTGGCCATGTACACGGGTCTCAGGGTTCCCCCTTGCTGCCATGAAAACGAGGTTTGTTGCAATGCACACAGACCCATTATTATTAATTTCCTCCAGCTTCTGAGCTATTTTTGAACAGTTCCTTAATTTTTTTTAGAGTGATTTATGGTTTATAGGGAGAGAAAGAAGCAGGGGTTTTGTAAATAGTCCCTCCCTTTCATTCCATTTCAGTGCATTAATTGCTCATTGTCCGTAATTGGAAACAAAGTGTGTTCCTACTTGGATCGCATGCAGACAGCTGCCCTGATGTGACTCAATGTACAATAAACCTCCAGCGTGGTACTGCACACTCACTTGTTTTAATAAAGTTAACATACACTGACTTCGAAATCCATGGAACTACGTCTAATGGGCACTTCTGGATGAAGATACTATTTAAGTTCCTGCTCTGAGAATATTTTTCCTTTGTGGAGGTGTGCATATTACTGCAATGACCTGAGTTCACACCAGCACCCCCAAGATCTCACCCATCTCGTTTAAAGTCAAAGTTGCATTTTTATTTTTTTTTTTACCAGAACAGTATTTTGCCTTTGCTATATCAAGGCAGGCCGTGGAATTCCCTTAGAAAGGAAAGGAAGAAGGAAAAATAAAGAAATATAAATGGCTGTTTTACAAATACAGAGATTTTTCTACTTCTCCAGGCTTATCTCTGTTTCTAAGCCTGTGTAAATGCAAAAAGGTGTAGTGCAACCACATGATTTTATTGGCTTGACAGCCAATTTCCCAGGCTATAACTTGCCTTTACGAAATGTGGCTAAGAAAGCCAGGAACAGTCCATTAACTTCCCCATTGCTGTGAGCAAGCAGAAAAGCAATGGTTCCCACAGACGGAAAGGAAGACAAAGGATTCCTCGCTCCATACCTGTGTTCAGTTTTAAGGAGACTCCCATCTGACTAAAAATCTTGCTTTTGATTTTACAGTGGGAACTATTTATAAAGCCTTCAGCTAAACACAGCTTTTCCAGCAGTTTCCGTGGAAGTCAAATGAAAACAAGTTATTTTGAGTCAACCTTTCTGGAGAGAAGCAGGTAAAGAGCAGGCTTCACAACAAGTGTTGGCAACGGGAAACTGAATCCCTGGAAGGATCCTGGGCAGCTTGGGAAGCCTCTTCTCTCAAGGAGAGGCATTCACGGGCCCGCAAACTATCTTTGTTTGCCACACAAGTTAAGCTCGGGGATTTTGCCTGAAGCAACATAGGAAAAGCACAACTCATTTCTTCTGCTAGCAGATTCATGGAACTGCAAACCTCCAGTGGTGAGAGGGAATAAGCAGCTAGTGTGGGAAGCTGCGTCCCAACCAGCACAGCTATTTGCAAAATGACCATCTGCCTGCAGCACAGCTCCCTCGTTCAGAGAGGGAGGGCTCTCCCCTCCGCTCCCACTTAGTGACAGGAGCTTAAATGTCACTGTTGTCAACCAGTGTGGAACGAGGAAGAGATGCTCAGATGGGTGCTGGCACCTGAGTGCAGCAGGTGGTAGAGAAAATTGAAGATGCTGAAATCCTGACTCTGGGCCATGCACAGTGGCCCACCAGATGCACCACAACAAGAAGGCAAGACAACATAAAATAATTAGAATTTCCAGGGACAATTTAATTTAAAGCTCACAGTGGTCCTTTAAAAGAAGAAACAAAATCCTTCATCTCCAACTGCATATAGACCTAAGTCTGAAAATGGTTTTGGGGAACTTATTATTAAAATAGACACCACATAGCACAGGCTGAAACAAATGAGAAAGTATTTTTATTTCCAATTCATTAGCTATATTTCTGTCACTTGCAGGAACGTCACTTCACTAGGTATGGAAACACGGCAACATGCAGCCCCCCTCCTGAAATACTCACTGCAAGAATACAGAAATATATACATGAAACATGCACTTAGGTCCCACCCCCCTTTTTAAAAAAAACAAATTAATTTATTTCTATACCCTGTCCTGGTTGTTACTTTAGACATAGACAGAGATTTTTTTTTTTTTTTTGGTTTGCTGAATAGTAAACAAAAACTGGCATGCTGCGAGAAAAGTGATTGCCTCAATAGAGAAGTGCCCATTTATGTCATCCCACAATTATTTCAAGCACTATAGTTGAGGTTAGTCCCTCCAAGGCATGTACAAATTGCAAATACACACAAATAATAATGCTCATACTTTTGGAAAATGTGAAACCCTTTGTTTTGGAAAGGTTGTTCCTATTATTTGTGGCTTGCAACTGTCATCATTATTCAAGCCCTGTCTTCTTTCATGATTGTTCTGCAGCTACTGGGTGCTTGAGAACTTCCCCAAAATTAATATACTTCAAAGAACCAGACATTTTGTATATAGCTTAATTACAGCCTATATAATTAAGTTTTAAAATGATAAAAACTCTTCTGTGCCATAAGTGTACTCAGACTTCGGCTCACAGGCAAGCTACTACATATCATCCGACAGAGCAAAGGGCCAAGAAATTCCATTTCATTAATTGTTTCCTCCAAATCTGAAATGTAATTACATATTTTCCAGGGACCTTTGACATTTTCACACTGTGGCTTGGAATCTGATCATACCCTGAAGTAAACTGCCCGACTGGTCACAGGCTTAGAAGAAAATATTGCTAGTGAGGTAGACTTGGGCTTTTTCAGACTCGAGAGAAGAGAGGAGCGAGCTGCAAGAGTCTGGGTCAGGTTTTGTTAACAAAGCCTCGAAAGGAATGCGAAGGAGATGAGCTGAACTCTTATCTCAAGTAATCGTTCTTAGAGGGATTAGAAAAGGCACTGGAAGAGAGGTGTCTCTGCAGCAGCCATGGCTGGTTCACACAGGAACTAAAGGGATTTTCTGAACCTTCCTCACGTTTAATCTCCCTAGGGTTTGGGCTACTCACATTTCTGGGCTCTTCTTTCGAGCACAAAGCCCAGCCTGGGCGAACAGAGCGATCTGATCCATACAGGTATTATGCTCCAGCACTTGATTGCTCCAAGAAACGTCCCATAGGGTGGGTGCTGCTAGGAGCTGGCACCAGGGGCCCCGTGCTGCCACCCTCATTCAGGGTGAGCACGTCCTTGGTCTATCAGAAGCCGCAGTGATTTTATTAATGAATAGCTCTTTACTAACAAGTAAACCATGATGAACTCACAGCTTGAGAATGCACTGACTCGCATCAGTGGGCCCAGCCCACCGTTAGTGTCATTCAGATGTGTGATGTGTACACACGTACACACATGCATGCACACACAAGGTACACGTGTTAGCAAATAGCTAGTTGATTTGCTTTCTTGCACACAGAACACTTTAGACCTCAGTGCAAACAACCTGAAACTGCTGTAAATGCTAAATTCACATTAAAATACATTTGCTAACATAACACCATCTGCTTGGGTTTTTTTTAATCTCAAAATGCTTTTTCTGTATTGCTTTGGATGCCTCAACTCCTAGACAAAACATATTTCTTCAAAATGTTGCTCTGTTTCCCCTTAGTTTTGTGAACAGGAGAACAGCACCTTGTTAGAAACAAAATCGATGAGTCTCCATGAATCATTGCTTGGAGTTTGGAAAGGAAAAAAGAAATTTGGCAAGCCTTTAGTCAGTAATATGTGCTTCTAAAATCTACTCTTTGAAAGGGCCAAGTTATTACATTGTGAAAAGTAGTTACTCAGCACGTGCTGTAACTTTTCATAGGGATTTTTAGGCCAAATTTAAAGAGTGCTAATGATTTTGAATGCCAGACTTGAGACCCGACAGCAGGATGAGGTTTTAATAAGACTGGAACAACCGCCTTCCCTCCCCCAGGTCGTGCCTCCTCTAAAGGCCTGGATTTTTGGTGCCTTAAAATTAAAGTACCCCACATCTCCTGCCATGGAAAGTCTCGGCCTTCATATCCTTTTCAGTATGCAGAGAGTAAACTCCCACTCAGGGAAGTAGGAAAGCTCCTGGCATGCACCAAAATATGTTGGCATACTGGGAATGTCATTCATTATTAGGAATAAGGAGAAACCACAACTGCAAGCACCTTGTTCAGCAATGCGAGTGCATGCAGTGACAGGGCACACCAGTTCCTTTCAGACAGCCTAGTTCTGGTACTGGGAGCAATCTTGCCACGGAAACTTGGAGCTAATTTATTTTGTTTCTCAATTACCTCAAACTCAGCTATCACTACAGGGAAGCCTGTTGAAAGGCTCTCCAACAGTGGCTTATACTGAATGCTTTAGAAGATGGCATAACCTGAGGGTGATGTGCAGTAAGGGCCAGCACCTACTCACTTATTCCTCTTATCCAATTATTATTTTAATAATTAAAAGTACTTGTCAAGGCAGACTAGATAACATAATTAATATTAGAACACAATTCTTGGAGCTTGCCAAATAACATAGACAGGTGCTATTGCGGGGAGTGCAAGGAAGTCAAACCTGATTCCTCCACTTCCAGCGCCCTGGCTCACGGCAAGCCTGCAAAGCTGGAGCCCCGCAGTGAAGCAGGCAGGCAAGAAATCCAGATTTTATGTACCCCCGGGAACCCCAGTGTGCATCCAGCCAGCCAGCCATCAGCTCTGAGCCCCTGAATTACCTCCAGGTCCCTCATCGGCCATCTGGTAACCCAGCGACCGCTGCTCCACTGCAATTCGAACCCTTCTTTAACATTTCCCAAAGAAAGGGGAGACAAAAACAAAAGGATCATTTACTTCCTCTAATTGAGAAACAAGATAGGAAGACAGATAAGCCAAGGAAAATTGGCACAACTCCATGGACTTCAACTGATCTTAGAAAGTGGGGCAATGAGCGCAGCATAAACAATACAAGCATGCTACTATTACTACCTCATGATAACAATACCAGGCTGTTATCTTACACATTTCATCTCGGGATATAAAAACACTTCATAAGGGAGGTCAGTTTCACAGAAATGAAGTCACATCAGTTTACCCAGAAGGAACTACCCCAACACTTTTTTCCTTGTCATTCACAATGTGATTTTTTTTTTCCTTGCTAAGACAAAAATAATACAGCGCTAGTTGTTGCCAAATAGCCACTTTTGAAACTCGGGCCCAGTGATTTTTAGCTAAGCAAACTTGGCACAAAACAAGTGTTGCCTATGGACAGAGTTTATAACGTGGGAAGTTTGCCAGGATCCTATTGCAGCCTACTTTGAGGTCTGGTGCTTCACCTTCTCACCCTACAACAAAGATTAAATAGTCTTCTAACAAGGAAGAAAGAAAAAACACCTGATACTATTTTTCTCTTCCCTCCCTAGGATTCTAGGAATTACAGTTCACAGGAGATGGATTTCAATAATGCCACGAGCAAAAATGTGGCTTCGCCCGAAGCCAGCAGTACCTCTCCAGCCTATGATTATTTATGTGCAAGACAGGTGTAAACACACATGCACACACAGCCGTCTTTTACGGGAGTCTGGTAGAAGAGCTCTCCTCTCACTGGTTTAAGGGCACAAAGAAAAATATGCTGTTAAAAATAAAGGACAAAAAAATGCTGTGAAATAATGTAAAGCCACAGGGACTATTCTTTTTTAAAAGACACTCAGCAGCCCCAGTGTGGGCAGTGGCTGCTGCTCAGTGACACACAGGAAGGACTGTAATACACAACAGGGCTTGTACGTCTCCTGACCAGGGCAGAACGGACCCCCCAAAAATCCCCTGAGGAACAGATCTGATGAACAGAGGGTCACAGGAGTTGCAGAGAGAGGTTGCAGAAACTCCTCTGGGCATTGAACACTCTGCTTTGGATCTTGCTGATGAGGGAGACAGAAGTGGAAGCCACAGCACTGTCTTCCCTGGTCCCTTCTTGCCTGCAGCGTCAGCAAGAGGTCTTCAACATAGTCACTGCTTTCCTCTCTGCACAGGGGAAACTAAAAAGGACCAAAAAAAGCTACGCCATTCTGCCAGAGAGGAGAGTTACTGCTCTGTGAGAGCCTGTGCACAGCTTCCACCTCAGCAACCTTGGTAAAACATTTAGCATGTTCTGGGAGTGACACGGGGCACAGAAAAAGAGTGGGATGGAGATGTTCCCTTGCACCAGCTCTCCCTCCTTCGCCTCTGAAAGAATAGCTGAGACAAGATGGGAGGGTGTGGGTGGGAGGGAACCATGGAAAGATTGATGTAAATTCATTTTTAAAAGCCAAACAGATGAAAATCATTTTCACAGCCCCACAGCTGTTCTATGTATTTTTTTTGGACCAAGCCTGAGCAAAACACGGTGCAGATAATAGCCCGAACTTTGGGCAGATAAGCACTGCATAATCAGGTCACCAGCGCAGCCCCAACATCTCCCCCTTCCTGGCAGCCAGTGTGCTCCGTGACAGATGAGCATCTCTCGCCCATCAGGGCCATTTTCCTCCATCTGACACAGGTCATCTGGAGCAAGGCACCATCTCCAGTGCAGTGTCGTTTGCCCATCACACTCCACTCCACACCTGAGCCCCAGGTGAGTTGGAGAGGACAGGCAGTGCTGCTCTGGACCTTCCTAAGCTCTCTGTCAGCACCTTTCAGCATGAAACACGTAGGGGATGAAAAACCAAAAGAGGGAATGGACATAAGTCCCAAAGCCACACTCTCCGAGGCGACGCTGCCAAGCCTCGGACCACAGAAATGACAGACGGACTTACAGTTGTGTTTATCCTCGGTTATTTTCCTATAAACCAGCCCTGCCAACAGCCAGCCAGTGCTTTTTGCAGCTTCCACTGCACTTTGTGGAGCAAGATCTTACATTGGTTTTTAAAAGCTACAAAAATCTCTCTGTTTTGGAGCCAGACAACACATGTCCAGGAACTTACTGTCATGCTCCACATCCCGGTGCCTGGTAGGAGACAGAACTGCCTTTTCTGCCATGGGGAAAGCAGAAGGGCCCAAGCACACCGGCTCCCCACGGGCACCTTCTGGCCAAGGACAGGACCCAGTACAAAGTGACGGTATCGCTCTGCATCAGTCCCATGGTCAGCCTGAGCCTGTCCCTTGTCCTCACCAGACTCTGGGACTGGCCTCAAGGAAACGATGGCGAACAAAATGCTACGATGCTTTGAAGAGTCCAAGCTGGCACGTTCACCTGCCTAGGAGTTCCTAAATAGCATTGAAAACCTTGCTCTGAATGTTTTCTCTGGGACTGTTTCATTAAATGGAAGTGTTCAAAACTGCTTTTATAAAAACTGCTGAGGCTCTGAAAGCAATACCTTGAGCAGACGCAAGTGGGGTGCATGGAAAGCAACCATTAAAGGTGACACAAAACCAGGACAGATTGTGTATGCTCAGCTTTGAAGCAAGCTTAGGGCACCTGGGCTCGGCAACTTCCATTCCTCTGTATATTTAACCCAAAAGCACACCTGAACCCCTTGGGACAAGGAACAAGAGGCCTGGAAGGTCTCCCTGTCCTCGAGGCACTCCCCCCGGCACAGCCCCCCTCAGCACAGGGCTATCGCATTGCATGTTGTTTATACACAATGGCACAATATAAAATCCATTTAGAAACTGGGCTCACTTGCTGCTATTAAAGAATCCATCAGCGAATTTCATTTTTTATTGGTTCAGTTACAAAACTCACAGCAGTGTGTTGTGTTTGTTTTTCCAGAGCACCAATAAAAATCTTTTTGATTAAAAAAATTGAGAGAGGGAGAGCGAGAAAGAAAGAAAAAGAAAGACATGAAAAGCTGACCTGGTATAACCCAGGCGAGCGCTGAACCTCAGCAGTACTATATAAAAAGAGCTGAGAGGCAACAAAGCCAATTGCTGAGCAAACGCTTGACTGCAGCTGTAACCAGCAACAATCAAAACCTGTTCGTGACAGAACTTTTGCTTGATAAAAATAAGCGCAATCAAGCCGCGCTCTATTAAACCAGGTTTTGCCATAGATTGATCACTAAAGACAAAGCATGGCAGATGCAGAGCCCCAGGAGTAAAACACAAAGCTCTTTCTTTGCCTTTCCAAAGGCCCAGTCCTGCTGTAGGTAGACAATGTGGCCAGCTCCAGGTAGTTATGGTGCTACATCGCCATATTGCTCCAGAGGTGTAAAAAAAAAATAATAAAAAAATCTATACTTTGTGTTCTTTACAGATTCCCCCCTCCCCTTTCTCATTTATGGCCATGCGTACATCTCAAAATCCGCTGCCTTTGGCACACGTGACCTGCAACCCTGTTTAGCCTTTGTCCAATCCTGCTAGTTACGCCCACCTGCAACTGAGCTGAAATTTATACACCAAGCAAAAATTGCCATTAATTACTGTAAAGACAGTGACCCCAGTGATATTAAGGTCATACAGGCATCGCGTCATGGTGCAGTCACAGCGTGGCAGCCACACTCCATCAGGCGCTGTAGAGAGAAACTGTGGATATGGCCTATGCCAGGGCCACTAACTCCTGCACAGTGAAACAACAGGCTGCACATTGCCGTTACACCCTAGGTTTCCAAAAGGATGCCTATGAAGAGCAAATACAATAAGTAACCCAGTCATAGAAGCTTAATTTCCAATTATATGGACTGGTTGCAACTCTATGCAACTGCAAACATATCGTAACTACATTATGATGAATGAACCTGTAATAAGAAATGAAGTTTACACCTTTAGAGCAAAAATAAACCTAAACGCAGTTTTCTAGACACATAATACAAAATATACATTCAACAGCTGATTGAGAAATAATTGATGAAAAAGGACAGAATTCACCTGTTTGTAAAAAAACCCAAAATAATAGATTTGTGTAAATGCACTTTTTAAGAACAAGCAATTAAAGGAAACAATTTGTTTTAAAAAGACATTATTTTTCCCACCTCAGTTAAAAGAATCAGTTTTCAAAATGTCAGCTGAAATCTATCTATACGTTTCTAATATTTGAGAAAAATGCAAGTGGAGTAAAGACAAGAATTTTGGACAATTAATTTCAGTACCTGATTTCTTTTATCAATCTTAGAAAAGTAAGAAAATAAATCCTATTTATTCTATTAAATGTTATCTATTACACCTTATGGGATGTTAATGAACTGCTCGCACTTTGGCTATTCGTTATTAGTTATGGATTTTTGGCTGGCACCATAGTACTAGGAAACAGTCTCACAACAGCAGGGGTGCTGGCATGAAGGCATGGGTTTTGGTATGAGTTCCACCAGCATTCATAAACCAGAAAGATCATCTTGGGCAAGAAATGAGGCACAAAGTACTCAACTGGAGCAGCTGTCCAGAACTGGAATGAGTATTTGCAGTCACTTTGTCATCTTTGGCTATCTTTAGATGACCACGAATCCTGCTGAAAATCAAACAGCTTATGTGTTGCTGAACTTCTCGTAGACTTTCAAAAGTCTTCACTCTGGGGCTTGCCTAACTTGGAAAACAAATCAGGCCAGTTATCATGGCACAGGTACTTATCAATATCTGCATGGGTGGATACTGATAGCAGCTTTACCGTGTTCAGCTTAATCCACTTGGGAAACAAGGCATTAAATAATCCCCAGAAGACAGCTGAGCGGGAGCATCCACTCCGGTCAGCGCTGTGCCTTGCATTCACCAGCCAGCTCCCTCTCCCCCGGCCCAAGCGCCTGGCCTTCAGGTAACGGGGCGTCAGCTGAGTGGGAAGTTTGCCCCAGTCAAAATCTCCAAACTCTTGGGAAAAGTCAAACTGTGTAAGAGCAGGAGCCTGTGTTTTCTTTCCTCCTTCTTGTGGGTGGGAAAGGAACAGCCTACACAAATAACGCTGTGCAGGAAACTTTGGGGATTAAAACATGATACGCTGTATTTCAGCAGGGATTTAGACAGGCCTCGCGGAAGAAGGAATGCCTCCCTCGCGGTCTCTAAATTACCTTGGCGCTTTCCTTGCTTTCTTCTTTCACCATGCGCTTTCATCAGGAGAGAAGTCATTTGCCACTGGGATGTGTGTAGCGAAAGCAGCAAAATCAAACTACTGTTTTTGTAGAGGCCTTTTTCTTTCCACCCCATCGGCAGAACAGATCTTACACTGACACAAGAAAACTATTATGCTAAGTCCGTTCCCAGGACAGGAAAAGTCCTCTCCCATCCTCATTAACATTGTACAAAGTATTTCAGGCTTGCAAGTGCTATAGGATAGGCTTGACAGACATGACTGTTGACCCGAAATATTAGTGAGGATTGGAAAACAACCGGCTGAAGCTTTCTGAACATGATCATCAGCGTGACTGCCAAAGAAAGCATCAGTGCCTGTTACTTCACGAACCAACAAGTGATTTGCAGAAACACTTACACAGCTTAAAAAGTTTAAATCCTGCTTCCAAAGGGGCTTAGTCACCACAAAGTGATTTAGGTATCTCAGTGCATTTGAGGGGCTGGCCGCTGAAAGTGCAACTTTCAATGGAAATGAGTTGTTGATTATGAATTTCAAAGAGGGAAATTCCTGCTACAGCAGCTATTGCGGGAGACCAAAAGCTCCTGCGAAACACATTTCCTCCAGCATAACCCCTACAGCTCCACTTAGGCCACCTGGACAAAGTGATCTGAAACAGCAGTATCGTAAGTCTGATAACATCTGCTAAGGTGGGAAACGTGGCGATCCCAAACCGGCAGCAACATCAGAGACCATGCTACAGCTTTAGGACATAGGTAACTTACCGCACATGCGTGAAACATTTAACACGTAAACTTCTTTGCCCATAAAGAAACCACAAAAGTCATCAGCCCTAAGACTGAGCTTGCACACAAAACTCCCTAAAGAAAGGACATTGACATAATACAGGAAAATCATTCATCCAATTCAGCAAACAGTGCCAGAGAGAGCAAGAGGCTTCAGTTGGTTAAATAAGATGACCGCTTTCTAGCATTTTGTTCAAGTCACTCAACAGTGATCTACTGCATTAGGTATCTCTGGGAGATCTGCTCTAACACGGAATCCACACATCATTTTAAAGGTAACTATTTTCAGAAAGGCTGTTGCCACAGTTAGAATTCCAGCTATGTGCAAAAGACCCATTCCTGAGCCCCTAACATCTTCCAATTTCTTGCCATTAAAATTGAGAGCAATTAACTGCTTAAATTATTTGCTATGAATGCTATGCCAACATCCCAGCAAAGATCAACATAGTTTATACCCTGGCAGAAATTATAAATCCCAATCTCTGCAAGAAGTAACAAAAATGCAGGAGTCTGAACCATGGGTAGGCAGCAAAACTGAACTGAAAAGGCAGACCCAGAGGGCTTGGATTCTTAAGTCCAAAACAGCTCTGAAAGTGAAAGCGGCAAGTGAAGTTACCAATAACCACAAATCAAGCTGCAGGCCAAACAATTTATCATTTAAAAGCCTTAGATCAGTGGTTGGAGTGGCATTATTTGAATTTAATGGGCACACAGTAGAGCGTTGTTTAATTAAGCACTGAAAACTTAACACGAGCATTTAAAAATACCCTTCAATCTGTCATTTGCTTTGATATGTATTAATAGCTAGAACCTGCTGGAAATGCTCCACTGGGAGAAATTTTGGAGTGATGAAAGCTCAGAAATTTTCTACATGAAAATTTCCATTTTGTTAACTCTTAAAAATCACAGATAAACACCTTAAGGCAAAATGCTGCATTTTGAATCAGTTCAGCATTAATGGAAAAACCCCACACAGATAAGTTCATCTCTGGTGACGTCACCTGATGTAGATTTGAGTTTCCATAACTAAAACCTCAGCTTCCTTTTGGTGAGCTGGGCTTCTTGCTTGGACTATTCAAGAGGCAGCACCAAAATCCTCCTGCTTTGGGCCATATGGAAGATATGTGGAGGAATATGCCTCTTGCCTCATGGTGGTCTCCCATTATCACTCATACCTCAACAAGCCCCTGCTGAAATGAGCAGAAAAAAACCCCAACCACCCTCTAAGAGATCATAAAGAAAGTCTTTAAACAGTAATGGAAAGGTAATGTGAGACAACCAGAATAGCTAAAGGCTTCTTTTTTTGGTTTGCAATAGGAACAGTGGGTCTGAAAGTCAGGTAAGATCATACTGATGGTCTGCCCAAAGACAGCCATGGCACGGTTTGAGAAATGCTGCTGTGATGTGCTCAATACGACCATTGTGGCTTCCAAAACCAGGGAAAAGTACTATTTCCAAAATGTCAAAGCATTGTCTTCATCTATAATGCCAGCTGAGCAGGCTAGTGAACTCATTCCTGCTTACCAATAAATCTTTATTTGGTTTTCCCCTGTGAGATTAGATCATGCAGGAAAAGTTCACCAATAATACTGTAAAAAGAGATGAACTCACAGGAGATTTTTGTCAGTCGTTAAAAGAAAGCCCTCTGTCAAACTACTGGAAATTAATTAACTTTGAATACTCAGATACATAAACATTTCTGCAAAAGTGCTTCAGGATGAAAAAAATTATTTATTGTGCCCTCCAGGGAAATGTACCTTGTCAATCCCTTGTCACTAAATCACTTGTTAACAGTCAGGGTGTGAGGTAAATTGCTGTTTAACCCTAATGAGTTTAAAGACCTTGATGCCTAATGAATTCTCCTATTCATACTGGAGGTTACATCTGCACTTGAGCTCTCTTTTAACAACCTGGTGCTGAAAAGATCTGATGTAATTTTACTATTTACTAAACAGGTGTCAGTAATTGTATCCAATGATGTCAGGCTGCTTGATGGGAACTCACTTTAAGGCAACTATCCCAGCCAGTGCTCCATGATGATAAAAAGGCAACTTTTTATCATTTATTATTATTTTTTGCTACCCTGGGTAGCAACAGCCTCACAGCATCTCCATCTCAGTGACAGCAAAGGCTAGTTAGTGCCACCACGAACAAGGGCAAGTTCCAAGGATATTTCACAATCCAAAAGGGCCAATTCTACAAACCCCATCAACGCAGCTCACCCGCTGAGCTCTCGGGGTGTGCTCTGCAGGAGGGCCCTTTGCTCACATGACAGAGCATCCCAGCGAGTGCATCACTCTGGGTGCTTCCCTCCCCACCAAAACACACCAAGGGAGATGGTGCTCAGCGGAGCTGCACCATTTGAACAGAGCAAATGGGCACAGCCTCTTGTCCATCCCAGTCACCGAGGGTAAGAAGCCGAAGTGGTATCTTCATTTAAGAAATAACAAAAGAGCTCCCAGTGTGGCAGGGCTTCACTGGCATGAAGTAGCCCAAGGCTCCTTGGATAATTTGAGTCACTTCTCAGGTAATCCAGGGGCTGACTGCGGCCCCATGACCACCGCTCCAGGGCAGGACAGCACAGGAGCGCAGGGCTGGGGTGCTGCTCCTCTCTCCCGAGCCCTGGGGGCTGCAACAGCCACCCCCCAGGGCAGTGCCTGCTGCAGTTATATCAGATACTGAGCTGCCCTTATGTGCCCTTTGGGATCTTGCCATCTCCAAGACTGCAAGAAACAGGCAGGCACGGCTCTTACGCTCTCTACATTACACCACGTACGGCACCTATGCAAAGCCATGCTGTCCCTGAGCTCCTGCAAAAGGAGAGGGCACTGCGCCTGTCCCAGGCAACAACCAGCTCAATGAGAAAGAAATAATGATTTGGACAGTCAGGATTTTATTCCAAGAATGTCTTAATTTCACTGAGAAATAGTATTCAGTGTTAACAACATGGTATTTTAATTGTTTTATGTTCAGTTACTCATGCAGCATTTGGGCTGCTGGGGGTTCACAAAAGGTTTTTGGCTGTGTGATACTTTTCTCTTGGCAGGAGGGACATTTGAAGCAAAAAAAAAAAAAGGCAGAAGTGCCGGCTTCTGGTGAAGTAGGCTATTGAATGTTTCTGGTTTTAGACAGAAAATGTCTAAAATAGCCGAATGAAACATTTCACAGAAAATGTTAAAAAAAATTTCTACAACACAAAGAAGATTTTGGCTGAAAGCTTTTCAGTTTCAGCCCCACACTGAAAACATTCCAGGTTAGACTAAAAATGTTTAGTCTTTAATGACAATGTTAAATTTTCCATGGAAAAAAGAAATGTTTCCCAGATATGTTAATAAGCAACAAGCTGTATTCCTCACTGCTGGAAATGTGTTCATTTGACTATAATTTTGGGCACTAATTTAGCATTCGTATGCCTGCAGTTTTAAAAGGAGATTGCTTTATTTTCATCAGACCAGTAAAACAGCACCAAAACTCTTTATGGGCATTAATGTAGATATAAAGTCATCCCAATTTGTTCAGTTTAATTCCTAAATTGAAGGCAACATGAAGTGGTATTTGAGTTCAAATCCAAGCAAACTTGCTACTAGTTATTAGATATCCATGTGGACAGTCTCACTTGGCCCTAGGAAATGCTGGTAGTTTGGTTTAACACACTTTCCAAAACTCGTAATATTAAATCACACACTTCAGACCCGAAGAAGAGCTCATAAGGCTAGAAGTTTGTGTCTCCATTTTCCAGCTACATCAGTTGCATCTAATAAAACACATTACCAAAGAGCATGTCTTTGTGCACAAAGTGAGCATGGAATCAATTGATTTGATTGCACTTTGTAAAAACAGGTTCCCAACAATTTTTTTCACATGCAGCAATGGACAGTAGCAGCAAACTTCAGTGGTTTTGTTCGCTTAAATAGAACATTTTTTTTTTTTACTCCATAAGAACTAATTTTCCAGGTCCAAGCCTATGTGTTTTTTAGATTTCTTCCCCTTTCAGTTTTGTTACTGGATATTTAGCTCTTCCTTCCTTAATGGGAATTTAATAAGAGCCAGCTGGCAAGTGCTCAGTGAAGTGACCAAGCAGCACCTGAAAGAGATGGGATGTAACGTTCACATAAAATGCCTGAGTACAATCATTGTTATTAAAGGATAACCAAACGAATTGGTAATGATGGGACACTCGTTTCGAAGTGTTTCCATAGCTGTTACACATCAGGAAAAATAGGGAAGTTACCTCATTTTCTCCAATCCTAAATAACCTTATAAACTCACCAAAGAAATTAATTAGCCAATATTTCTTGAAAATTCATAACAAAGTTTCCATTTTTCCGTCAGATAATTCCTTAGTGCATTCTGGTTTTTAACTTCCTTCAAGTCTGGATCATTTTGATGTGTGAACAGACATTTTGTGTTTCCATGGGCTATTTCCACAGGTTCAAATATCTTATGTAATTGACATTTTCCTGCTTACAAAAGCTGTCAAACTTAAAAGTAGCAGTTGATTGATAAAACATGGTTTTTGTCTGTAACTTAACTTCATTGTTGGGGTTTATTGCTCAAGCTCTGAATAACTCCTCTCATCAAAGTGACTTGCATTCAGGTTTTCTGGGGGTTTGGTTTGGGACATTTGGTTTTTTTTTTTTAAACATCTATGCTTTAAGCTACTTCTATAAATTAGAAAAAAGCAGCAACTGCTTTTTCCTTTTCCTACAGGTAGATGTCTTCAACAATTTGCTTCCACTTTTAGAATTACTACTCTCTAAATAAAGGAGTGTAACTTGACTTTAAAGTAACATCTTCCAAAGTCAGCTTAATAATAGTTCAGCAACATTTATCCTTTCCAATCCTGACTATAAAAAAAAAAAAAAAAAAAAAAGAAAAAGCACTGAGGAAAGCACTGACATTTGCAGCATCTACATAGGATGGCAGCTATACAGGCCATAAAGCAGGCAGTGCAGACGTTTCTTATTAGTAACAAACCCCACAATAGTCATGAAAAGGCCATTCATTTCTTCTAGCTATGAGAAATGCAGAAAAGTGTGATCCAGAGCAGAGCAGGGTCTTTTTGTTGACTTTAGTGGGCTCTGGGTCTTGCTCACAATAAAGACATTATCAAGCTGCTATCATGCTGAAGTGACCAGTGCTGGCACAGACAGGGATGCCTTTGCCTCTGTGCAGATCATCACCAATATGGTGCTTCATGGTGGGCAACTATCTGAATTTTCCACTGGAACATCACTGACTTATGATGCAGACACTCAGCAGCACCATAATGACACCTCACTATTGTCCTCTGTGCTCAGAGAGCAAAGTCAGGGTCATACCACCTCCCGCTGATCCCAAGGTTTTCCTGCATTTCAGCAGTGCAGTGTCCTGGCTTCCTTTCATGGGGCAGAACCTGGATGTAGGAGGTGAGCAACACAAGATTTGATACAAACTCTGAGTACGATGGGGTTGCAAAGTCTGTGCTCTGCCCGCACATGGCTCTCCCATGGAGATCACCTCCAACAGCCTTTTCTCCTCCCTTGTGTAAGTCCCCGCTGCTCAGAGGTGTCTCAAAGCCACCCTGTCCTAGCCAGTCTGTGCTTTAATTTTGCCCTACTGCAACCAGCACAGTCCCAGAATGAAGTTCAATTGTCCTGAATAAGGATGGATTAAAGCAAGTGCCAATTTTTTTTGGTTTTGAGTCACAGCCCAGATACAGTAGTTTCACATGCCTTTGCCAGAAAAACGTTACTGCTTTCTGAAGCAGTTGTTTTTTCAGTGACATGACTTCCTGCAGGGGCGTTTTAATTATTGTTGGTGTATCACCTAACTTCGTTATGTATTGCTTTGAAGTTGTTCTTTGTATCTGACAATAAGAGGATAGAAAAACAAACACGACTGTTTATTCTCTTCCCCTTGCCCTGCATTGGCTTGGTGCAGCCTTTGCTTTGGATTACACAAACATGGGGCAGACAGAAAAGGAGGTCCAAAAGAAGAGGCAAGACGAAGCACATGTACCTGACACCTTTATGCTGGCACGTGTTTTCTTTTAAACTGCCCTTATCAACAGTCAAGCAGAGATCATATGCATAAGCCCCCAAATGGCAGGTCAGGCCCTGAAGACAGAAAACTGCTGAAAGCTAAGGGATGCACCCATGTGTTAAATTACTACCCCCAACTGAAAAAAAATAAAATAAAATCACATTTCCTGAACTGAATACATCAGTTTTGTACTGGGTTATGGGAGTTGCTTCACTGTGGCAGAGGCAGTATTTGCAAACATTTGCATATAACGATATACATGAAGCGATATCCAAGCCACTTGCAAAATAAAGGCAAGGAAAGCTTCCTCGTTGTACTGCCAAGGTAGGGTGGAAGGGCTCGACACTAGCCAGATGGCAGCAGAGTATGCACAACCTAGAGCGGGCTGCTGAAATGTGTCCCAGCCCGAGCTTCCTGTTACTTGGATATTTCTAATGGATTTAGGTATCAAGGGCTGGGTGATGACACCTCACCGCACTCAACTCAGTCTTCACTACAAACACAATCCATTTTCTCCCCATCCAAGTTACAATTAGATGAGATCCTCAGATTATTATTATTAAGATTAATCACCAGAAAGGAATTTTCTTTTTAGGAAAAAAAAGCTATTAAAAAAAGATGGTTCCTGAAAGGTAGCATGCCAGCAGCCTGATCAAATATTTTAAACCATCTGCTGCAAAGAATCCACACAATGAAGCTGCAGACTGGGGTATTCATTTTGGGGGAACCCTCTCTCCTCATCTTGAATGAATCTGAACGGGTTTCAAGTTAGACAGGAGAGATCTCACAGGTTCATCAAGATCTACTCCCTACCTACCAAAGGCACCAAGAGAAGGTACTATGAGAATAGCTTCTAGCAGAGTCAGTTATTATTAATGGTTTTTTCATTAGCAGGGCAATTTCAGTCCCATTCTGCCTCTCCCATCAAGGACGGAAGTTCTCATCTTTCAAAAGCAATCCAAGCAAGCCATGTGAAGATTTCACCATTTGTGGCTTGGGAAAGTAGAGATGAAAGACTTCTAAGACCTTTTACTTAGTTTGCTTTCTGCTCTGGGATGATTATGACATTACTCACCACATGTGCCACCTTCCAACGCCAGGAGGAGACCATGCTGGGGAGACCCAGTGGACTGTATAACCAATTTCTTATTTTAGGGATTTTGGCTTCCAGCTGGTTTTCACCACCACGGCTGAGGTCCCAACCTGAGAGCTTTTAAGTTGGATACTTAAGGTGATACTTACACACTGGGAACATTTGAAGAAGGGTCACAATCCAGCTTCAGGGCTACGTGCAGCCATAAAGACCTTCTGTTTCTGTAACAACCTCGTTTTAAAGGCTTTTTTTTTTTCCCTTGAACGTTGTGCCACACTGTGGAAATAGCTCAAAATGGAGGATGCACCCGCACTGCCTCTTGCAAGAGCTTCGTGACTGTACTCACTGCTCAGAGGAAACAAAAGTCCAAATACACTAAAAAAATTCCTCCAGCCAGCTCTCCACTCCCACTTCCCAACCCTGCACACCTGGTGTTTAACGTATACAAAGGGAGTCTCTTTCCTTTTCCCACAATGTGAAATCTGGAGTTCAGCAATAAAGCTGAGCAGGACGTGAACCTGGCACATCCTCTGCTTGCTGGTCCTTCTGCCTCCTTATTTGCTGGGGCTTGTTTTCAGGTTCAAAGCCTTTTCACCATCCCCCAGTGAATAAACCTCATTAAAGAGGAGGACAGGAGTCAACTCCCGGTGCCGAAACCTCTCAGCTCATACGCCACAGTCACACCGCCTGCCCACGCTTATGGCCACGACATGAAAAACCGTACTGAAATCCTATTGCTTCAGACCCACAACAATCTTTGAACCCAGACAGATGTCCAGAGATGAAAGGGGAAATGAAGCTGCTGAGTTCCTTTCTTGCCATGACAGAAGCATACACACAAGTCAACTACTTCCTATGGCCAGCCCCACCCTCTGAAATTCTGAGAAAAGAGGGAAAAAAACCCACTCAGCTAATGAGAATTGCAGCACTGTTCACGCCGCAGTAGTTAAAGTTGTATTCATTATAAATCCCCTTTTCAAGGTTTCTGTCACTCAGCCATAAAAATCATTCTGAGTTGAAATTTAGCATCCAAGCTTTCTGCCCAAGGACAATATTTTTGACAGAATTTGGAAACAATTGGTTTGGCAAAGTGCATCTGAAGTTTTAAGGAGTGCAAAAAAGAATAGTGGTTAGTGGTGTCAGATACTATTATTTTACGCTCTTATAACTTAAAAACAACTAATTTAGGTTCTGTGGTTGTTATTACTCCATAATTTCCTCTGAAATATTTGGCCCCTTCCTAATAACAAACTCTTGCAAATTGCTAGCACTGCTCTAAATAGAAAAATAATAGCATTCCTGGGCCAAATCTTCAGCTGCTACAAATTAGCTTGGTGTCATTGCTGCCCATTTACATCAGCTGAGGTGTTGGCCCCAGGTGTTTAGCAAAACTCATTTTTGGTGTGTGCATGTGTCTGGTTGGCTCCATTAGTTCTTAGCTGGGCAGTTCCCAGGAATTTAGAAAGCAGATGGTTAGGTAATGTCTTCAGGATCCGACAGAAGTGATCCTACTCTCAAAGCCTCTTGCTAAACATCGCTTGACTTCATGCACTGAAATCAGCACCTCCACCTAGAACGCATACGGCTTTCTTGGGGAGCACTGTCATACCAGGACATCACGCTGGCCACATCCAAACCCAGGTTTAAGACAGGCTCCCTCAGTGCAATGAATCACACACACGTTTAGGTCCTCTTGTTTCGCCTTTGGAGAAGCTGGCATTTAATTCCTCCTGAGTACATTTCATGCGGGAACATATATTTTGGAGGCCACTGCTTCCCAAGGCACAGCAACTGAAGGGTGTTAACAGTCAGAAGCAGGTTTTCCAGTGCCTTGGGCGAGACAGGTATTTGCTTTTGAACTCGTGCTGCATGCTGAGCGGGACCCTGCACACTTATCAGGGGGATCTGGGTATTTTCAGAGAAGCTGGTCACAATAATAACCTGTCCCCTCCTCCTCCTTGAACCCACATAAGTGATATTTTCTTATTGAAGACTAGTGCTCGGATTAACAAGTGCTTTGGAAATGCCTGGGTAAATTCTGAATAACTGAGCAGTTCCTCTCCCATTTGTACTAACCTACAGAACAAAACCACACACATTGTACCACGTCATTGTAACGTTTTAACAAAGCACTTCTGCAGCTCCCACTAGAAGTCATTCACCGCCGTATTTCCTCCTCTCTGCTCTGCACAGTATTTGGGCACACAGACTAATTAACTATTTTTTCTTGTAGGCTTCTCATCAGCAACAGTAAAAATCAAAGTGGATAGAGCAGCTGCCCACCTCTGACACACATCTGAAAGGCCCCTCGCAAAGCTTCCCAGCTCTCACACACTCTCTCACTTCTGCCTGCACCAAATGGCATCACTGTCTGAACTGAGACCTTTCCTTTTTGCACTTGCAATGACTTTAAGACAGTATTTGTTACTTAGGGTATGTTGCTGCATTTGCGTTTAGCAGTTTAGTAACTACATCTGGCTAAAAGCAGGGTGAAGATTGTGGATATTAGTCAAAAGTATAAGAAGTTAAAATAAAGTGTGTTGTGAAAGTTTCTCATTCACGTGTCCTACCAGTGTATTTAGATTGGAACTTACAGGTCTTTTTGCATATACCAGAGAAAAATAATGTTTTTCTTCCTAGCTGGGGTAATTTGTTAGTTAACTTGAGAAAACGTGTCTAGCTGTGAACCCATAAGATTCAGTGATTCTTTCTGTATGTCCTTCCCACTCCCTCAAGTTTAATATCCACATTTCAGATAAGCATTGCTCAGAGGAATATATTCAAATAAGAGCAACAGTAAAGATTAACAAAGTACCAGGTACAGGTCACTTCGATCCTTATCTAAAAGTCACACTATTTATCCACTTTAATCCTGGTCTAAAATTCCCTGCCCTGCCAGACCCCCTTTGACAATGCATAGCTAATATTTAGTAGGCAGAGCTCCAGCGATGGGATGCTGAAGTCAGTATAGCTGCATGTTTTCAACGTGAAAAACAACAGCCAAAGACGAGCTGGCTCTCTTCATGAGAATTATTAGGTGATCCCACACCTATTAATTGCTCTGTGACCATAACAGCCTCCTAGGCTTAAAGTGCTATGAGTTTACAAAGCAGCTTTCCTCTTAAAGATTGCCTGTCTAGATCCAGAAGAGACAAACAAGGAGGCTCCAACCCATTACAATTACTAAATGGCATCATTTTTCTCCTCATCTTTGAAGCACAAGGGCAAGGCCCTTCAGCAGGCCAGAGACGAATCCCCCCCAGCCCAGGCAAGTCAGTGCTTCTGTCTGCAGAGGGAGAAAGGCAGCTGGGGTAGGGGCACCTCAGAGGCACCAGGTCACCCAGCACCAGTGCAACAGGGAGCAGTGCAGGTCACTGGCGACAAACCTGTTCGCTTGACAAGGGTAGTAAATTGCACAGTGTCAGATGTCAAGAGAACTTCCCAAACACTGTTTGGAAAGTCCAGGGACTGTTTACGTTGGGGTAGGGGGGAAGTATTCATTCCTCCTTGCAGTGGGTTAAGCAGCTCTTACCCCCAAGATAAGCTACTTGTGCTAAAATGTCAACAATTGACCTAAATTATTTAAGATACAGAGAAAAAGTGGCCTCTACTATTCAAGTTTCAGTGGACAGCTTGGGCTGGGTGGGGTAGGCGGAGAGGAAAAGGGATCCCTTCTCACAAAAAGGCACTGCACTGTCCTGTCAGCCTGTGAGATTCTTCTGCCTGGGCTACTCCATCTTCCTGAATTATACTCCAAAAGTCCCCCAAGTTTTTCAAGTGACAACCTGAAAACAGTATAGGAAGAAATCTCTTCCTGAGAACAGGTTAAAGTTTCAGTGATAAAAATAGCGGCTTTCTGCTTTGCCACAGCAGCTATAGCTTGTTCCTGTCAAGGTGGTTTTAAAATAGTATTTTGGGTCACAGCTACAGAAAGCCCCTCTCAGCTACTATTTTAGAACTCTGCCTGGCTTTTTCCTAATCCCTGTAACAACAACGGCAGGCTCCTAAAAATACCCAGAGGGAAAAAAAAAAAAAAAAAAAAGGATCTCAATCAATCCATTACTTTCAGAATAATATTTGTAGATTCCTTATTGCCCTCTGTGATACCATCACATTTAATCATGAAAGTCAAGTTAAGGTTTTACTTGGCATCTGTATCTCTTGCGGTGTAGGGAAGAGAAATTTTGAGCTTCCAACAGCTGTGGAGAAGGGCCTCAAATATTACATCATTTATCAGTAGTGTTTCCAGAAAAAAAAAAGGAAGCATTCCATGAAAAGATAATTTACTTGTCTTAATAATGTAAGCAGAAATTAAAGTGGAGAAATCCCTTCTGGCAGGATTTTTGACAGTTACCTTCATTTTCATCATTGCTGACTGCACATATCTACTTTGAAAATGAATACAGTTTCCACTTCAAAAGGATAAAAGAAAAAAAGAGCACAGGAAAGCACTGCGAGAGGGACCCTGTGACGTAAAACCTCATTGACTACAATATTTTCTGGGAAGTTTACCTGCTCTGAAGTCCAGACAGAAAGGGCACCTTGGAGAGTATTAGGGAAATGTTTATAGCATGTTCAGTAGGAGCACATGTCAGGGTTTTGGCTCCATATACCCACACTGAACTTTAATAAACATGCATTTAGGCAAAGAGAAGTGATGGGTCCAAAACTGTACAGCATATATACACACACATTAAAGGCCTTTTCTTAGTCAAAATAATTGGAAACTGTTCATGAAAAGAGCTACAAGGGAGTAGTAACCTGTCACTGAGAGGTAGGTTGTAATTCTCACGTTATCATGACTGCTGCTGTTAATGGCAGGACTGTTTTCTCTGCTACAGCTAGATCTCTTCTGTGCTAGGCACTGCATGAGGACAGAAAACCAGAGAGTCCTCATCTCAGATATTCCCCCGTTATGTACAACTAAAAGCCATCTATGGATGGGAGGTCCCTTCTTGCACCAGGAGAACCAAAGGCCAGGGAAGTCAACAGTGGAGAGGCTGAGCATTGGGATGTCTGTCCTTGCACCCTTCTAGGGAACATCACCTCTGACAATTGAGGAGAAATTGCACAGGAAGCCACCAGCAGAAGAGGGAATTGAGCCCAGACCTCCCCCTCACCACTTTGAAGCAATAGCCTCCAAAGGAGAGGGATACAGATGATGCTGAACATGAAAAATAGTGTTATGATCCCCAACGAGCACGTGGTCAAATTCTCCTTAGAGCTGCACCAATCTAGCCCCATTAGTGTGAGAAAGCTGTGCATCTTCAGCCCGAATAACCAAACCAGGAAATACTCAGAGGGGTTTCCACAACCATTGAGGTGCTCTCGGGCCCTTCAGAAGCTAAATAATTATGGGTGAAAGTCATCTGACTGCTGGGTGGACAGTCTTGCTACTGCCAGCCAGTGGTGTCAAGCAGCAGTACGGTACCATGGGTGCGCACCATTTCTAATGAGCGCTGCCTGACTAAACAACTTCTGTGCAGAAATTTGTGTGTAGCCAAACCCGACTCTCTTGCCTAATGAGGACTCAATTATTACAGAGCAAATGCCCAAAAGATTGGGATAAACCAGACTCCAGGTCAGGTATAACTATACACTCAGCACAAGTTACTCGGCAGTTCTTGTAGAAGTGACAAGAAAACGGGTCTCAGCTATCACTAACCCTGGTTACTTTTATGCTCCTTCCACCAGAGTCTTTAACCCTTTTGGTAGAGTGTGACCTTAAGGCCTGATCTCTCAGCTGATATCACACTGTAAAGCCAGCTGAGGTTTGACAATTTCCACGAAATCCATGGTACCTATATGGTTTTAGATTAATAAACATGTAGCCATTTCCAACACTGTTTAGAATGTGAGGGTTCCACGCAGTTTCCACCCACGTAAACTAACTTTTTCATGAATGCGGTTCAAGAGGAAAGAAAAATATCTCCAAGTCATACTCAGACTGAAATACCTCATTGTTATTGCAAAAAGGTGGTTGGGCTGGAAAACCTGTCATGCAACACAGCCCAGTTAAATAAGACTATGTTGTCTGTATAATATTTTTTATTATTATTTAATTATTTTGTAAATCAAAGTAGTTTTTGCAGATGTGTGGCAACTCAGTCGCTTGGGGTAAGCTGGTGTAAACTTATTTACTGAAGCTATAAAGTGTTCATTTCTGCCAGAATGATGCGTTCAAAAATCCTTGCTTAGCCACTGAAGGTTGCAATTTTTAGGTAAGATAATGTTTTTTTGGTCTCTACAGTGCATGTTTTCAAACCTTTCTGTGCAGCTATGAGGAACAGAAACCCAAATATAGAAGCACCAGAGCTATCTATCAGCATAGCGTACTGATTTTTTCAGACAGAGCTTGGCTTCCTACCTAAAGCACTGCCAAGGTCCAAAGCAGCTTTCTGACCGCTCCTCCGAGGTGGTGGAGAGGGGAGGGTATTTCCGATCCCAGCCCAGCATGACTATACCATGCCACCTCAGAGCCACATGGGTCCAAACAGGGAAAGCGAAGACAGAGTGGAGACAAAAGGGCACAGGGACCTCACCCTGCACACAGCTTCCAGACAAGCCAGGAAGCTATACTGGACTTTTTTTTTCATCCTCCCTCAAGGGGGATTGCAAAATATTAGATACTTTAATGAAGAAACTGATGTAGCACAGGACTGCATTCCCCAGGTTCACATCAAACACCAGATATTCAGCCCAGAAGACACCAGACCTGAGGAACCACAAGCAGGAGGTGGCCACTTCTATGGACAGTGGCTGGGAGTTCAGGTCCCTGCCCCAGCCACCGGGCTTTTGCTCCAGCCTAGCTGCCTCTCCCCCTTTGGGCAGCCTCACTCAGCTCCCCAGTGAGACCCCAAAGCCCCGGCACAGTCGGGAGCACCAGCACCCCTTTGCTCCCCTTCTAGGATGGCTGGATTGGCAACCCCATAGCCTGTTCCCAGGAGCTTGGACTCGGGAAGGGGCGACCAGCCCTAAGTAGTTTAACGGACATACAATCCCCTGCACAGAAGCCCTTTATGTGAAATCAATGAACCACTGGCTGTTTTAAATCTCAAACAAAATACAGGAGAGTTTTGATTGTGGTTTGAAAAGAAAACTGAAAGGCATGGGTTGGAAAGGGAGCAGATCTCACCTAACGAGTTCCCTGTGAGTGCTAGGGATTAACACACTGTTTGTGATTCCTCCCCAATACTTACAGCTTTGTTACACAGCTCATGGCAAGCTGGAAGAACTTTGTAGTTTCACTGCATGATTTCAAGCCTTAGGAACTCCTCGTACTCTTGAAAAAAATGAAAGGCCAGTGTGAATTGACCTATCTGACTTTGCTTCAGAGTGACCGATGCTAGACCCGAGGGAACAACACAAGGAAATGGACAGTTTCACACTGGTCCTAATCTGTGGGGTGCTCAGCACCATCTCCAGACAGCTTTATGCTATCTGAAGAACTTCTTCCAGCTCTTTTTACTGCACTCCCATCTCCCCCCATATTTATGATTTCAAGCAAATCAGAGCCTTTGGTCTCCTCCCCTTTTCAAAGGGATGGGATCCAGCTGGAAGCTGGTCCATTAGGAAACAAAATGAGGAAGGGAATAAGCTGGCAGCAAGATGCCTTGGCAGCTCACGAGGAGACAACAATCCCCTCTATTTCACAGCACTGCAGAGTTCACATTTCAAGAGGATTGCTGTCCCAGTTCCTGCCAACACACCTTGCAATGGCACATCAGTGCCCTACCACGGGGATGCTCCAGCAGCAAAGTCCTCCAGAGGACTTCGATGTACCTCAGTTGACAAAGGGGTGGCTTGTTTTGACCCACTGCTGTGGAAAGCCACCTCGGATAGCTGTGCTATCTACAACATAAACGACCACGAAGTAAAAAGAACTAACTGTTCCTGGAAGAGCGGAGATTTTATTCTAGGTATTTACACTGCTCTTTGCCATAGATAAGGAATTATGATAAGAATTCAAGTGACTCTTTAAAAAAAAAAAAAAACCCAGCGCTTTAAAAACTCAAGCGGTTTCTCAGGAAGGAGCTGGGGGGGAAAAAAAGGTAGTTTGGGCATCTTAAAAGCAGGGACTGGGACCTTGAACCTGGGTTGCCTTTCTTCCAGTTGTTTGTGGAACTCTGGGAAACTCAACTCTGGATCATTGCAGCTCTCAGTTCTGCACAAAGAACCGAGGTGACTAGAAATTAAAGCACAGTAATATAACACTTCTAGCATCACAAAAGTCTTATTCTATTGAAACAAGGACATTTTACAGAAGGAATTTCAAACCAATATCCTCATCCTGATACCCACAACAGGTTCTAGGAAACCTAGACAACTCTGCTGGAGTAAAGGGAAATCACCATACCTTTTAGGTGTCTACAAGGGGAACTGTGAGGACATTGAGTTCCCTCTATCTCACACCTCCAGGGCATCCTCACCACACATGTACTGTCCTGGAGGCGACAGTCCCAGCCCTATCAACCTCCCGGCTGTAACGCTCCCAGGGATCCCAGGAAGACTTGAGATCTGGGATCACCTCAGGGTTTTCCAAAGTTGAAGGCAGCATAGTGGTCACTACCATGGAGGCATTTAGGACAGCTTAAGGATCTGCTCCTTCAAAAAAGCCTCAAACCTAAGCAGTACCTTCTCTCCACACAGCTGGTGTGGCTGGATTTTTTGGTAAAAGGTGCAGAAACTTTCTTGCCCAATACATTTTGAAAAAACTCCTTTTTAAAATCTTGATTCAGAATGAAAACTTGAAAATAAATTAAAATAGGGCAGGATTTCAAGTAGAACAGATACTCCAAACAGATACTCAGCCAGCTGCAGCCAAGCCTGGAAAGAAGCCCTGGAGCTGACCTCTCCCCATCCCTCCTGGCCAAGGTCCATGACTGTTGTGGGAAGCCATCTGCTCCATGGAAAGGTGTAGAGCACATTCTGCTCTCCTCTGCTCTCTCCCCACAGCAAGGAAGTAATTTAGCTCCTGAGCGCTTGTCTGATCTTTGGGAGGTGCTAATTTTAATATTGCATTCCTCCTCTTTCCAGGCCTTTGCTCCTCTGTTTTCAAGGTGGAGATAACATCAGCTCCACCGATCCCTTATGGCATGTACGGAGATAGCATGTGCTTTCCGTCCTTTTCGTGTTTTGTGATGAGACATCTGGACGCTGCCTGGCACAATAGGATCTTGCTTTTGGTTTGAGCATCTGTGAGTAGCTATTACAGGAATTACGTGACATCTCTTAAGAAACATAGATTTTGATTTAGCAGAGCTGCTCAACAGCCTTATCAAACTGTTCCTGCCTCAAAGTTGTGTCCTGATTTTTAGCAAGCTTTTGACATCACACAGGGCTAAACCATCCAGTCTGATATCAAGAGGCTCGCTCTGGACTTGAAAGAGGGCTGGGATTTCAAGTGTTTTGCAGTGAACAGTAGCAAAGCAAATACTCCTGGTTTTAGTGCTTGTGCAAGAATACTACTTTTCAGGGGTCTGTGCATCAAGCGGAGAGTGGATCATATTTCTCATACACACACACCCCCCCCTTTTTTTTTTTGCAAAGACATTGGCATTTCTTTGGAAGATATTTAATTGTGGAAAGGTTCAACAGACCCTCCCCACTCAGAGCCCTGTTTGCAAGTGTCAACCCCAACTTGGAGTTCAACCCTCAGTCAGAGAAGCAGTAAAGCTGGCAGGCTTAAGTACTACAGGAATGCTAACATGGCAGATCTGAGAGAGTTAATTTGGTCAGAATGCACTCTAGTAATGTTTATGTTTTAGATAAAGTGCCTACAATGTTGCAGCTTGCCCTTCTGACCCCATTTCCTCATTCGTGTGCAGCTCAGAGAAAGTGATACTTAATTCCAAATCTTTGCTTTTATTAGCTCCCAGAGAGGGATAGGATTTCATCCCAGCCTTATCTCTGTTATAAACATCCTGTTACCATTCATATCAGGGGGATATCTTTGGGAAAATGATTAAATACTTTCCACCAGACACAAACAGCATCCCTCAATTGGTTTTGCACAGTACATGGTGATTTTGCACATGTGCATGTCGTCAAACAGCATGAGTCTAATCATTGCAAAAGGGGTGGAAATTCTACATGCAAGTGTGAAAACACGTGGGGGCTCTTCCACGCAATAACACTATCCCTGCATTTAAGGGAACAGACCTAAATGTCACATCTAGTCCTAGCCTTGCTCAGACAGCTTAGCCATAGACATCTAATTTTTCATTCTTCTACCTTTTTTGCCAACTCTGCTGCAAGCCACCTCTAATTATTTGAGAGGCAAATATGACATAAGCAGTAGTCCTTCTCCAGCTCCACACATTTCAGGATCACAAAAGCTTGGGCACATTCTTACTGTACAATTAAGAAATGAATTGTATATGTAATAAATAAAAATAAATATGCAAACAATTTTATGAAGCACTGCATGCTCAAGGTGGCAGACTCCAAAAGGACACCTTCCCCGTGTCCCACAGATTACCATCACATATCACTGCTCTACAGCAGCAGCTTTTCAGCCATGCATGGCACATACACACAAACTTCAGCTGCAGTGTCCAAAAAAGGAACTGAGAAAGCAAGTCTATCTAGGCTGTCCAGCAATATATGTAGGTGGTACTTCTAAAAACATCTCTAAATCTAGCCTGTGCATCTCAAAGGATTTACAAATCAACAAAACCCTTACCACCCCCGCTCCCTGCCAAAGCACTTTTCCTGGATGTACCTGTACATCACCAGTATATAGCATGAAAAAGATAAAGTACCTGGTAACGTATTACACTTAGCATATAGCAAAGCTGGATGCACGCAGGTGCAAGGCTGGGATTTCCTGCTGTTAAAGTTGCATTTCCCATATTCGGTGGTAATTGGTAGTCTACAGAGACACACAGGGCATGAGGAGCAGGTTTGCATGGAACAAGCACATGTCCTGAGCCCCTGCCTGCTGTGGCTATACCAAGCACTGACTTGCCAATTTCCTGCAACATCTTGCCATTTTCTTGTCTAGCTCTACCTTTTGGCACTGACCCAAGACACCCACCCTTCAGTTTCTTTATACGAGTGATCTGGACCAAGACCATAAAAACTCCCATATGCCTAACATTAAACACTTGAATTCAGTCATTCAGGAAGGTATTTTCAGTGTCACAAAGGGTGTGTACGAAGCCAGCTCTCCATGATTTCCACCAGAGCTGGGTGCGAAATTATGCATCCTTTTGATCTAGAAAATAGATCTCTTTACTCAAGTAAACCCCTGGATTTCCAAACGTGCTCAACAGGCAGCAGTACTCACCGATTTGGAGCCATGGTTCAGCTCTGCATTCCCCAACACACATCTGCAAATACTTCCATATGGCAGATATTGCTTGGAACTGGGGCTCGACCCAGCTCCCCATCAAAATACATCCAAAATCTGAAAACAAACTTAAACCCGGGTCTATATGACTTTTATAGGTTGGACTTGTCAGACCGAGTCCTGTATTAGCATATACACAGAGTTCAGGGGAAGAAACACAAAAAATACTTCTAGTCCAACAGCTAGACTATTACTGGTTGGAAAGTGACAATTATTTTGTGTGGAATTAGGAGGAGACATTTGTCTCCTTTTATTTTTACATATACATATAATATTAAAAAATAATCCCTAAAAGAGATGAGTTAGTGATGATACAAAAAACTCCCAAACCCCAAACTTTTTCTTCCACGTGCAGTAATCAGCTTCTAATTCCTTTTAGTTTTGATGGTTTGACTAAACCAAATAATTCTGGAGTTCAATGAAAACAAAACCCAAAAGTGAAAATTTTAAAAAGAAACTGAATTTTACCTGGAAAGTTAGTTTCAGTTTCTTTCTTTCTTTCTCGTTCAGCCACGATTGAAAGGTATGAACTAAAACTGAACATTTTTCAGAATTCCTTTTCCCTCTTTTGCTGCATGCCATTACATCAAGCAGCTTTCCAAGTTAATGTTTTGATTTTATCAGCCTTTGTAACTCCTTTGGTATTGAGAAGAGGAACAGCCCCTCTTCTGTCTTCCACCCCTTTCAGCCTTCTCCTTGCTGAAGCAGGAGTGGAATGTCTCAAGCAACAGGGGATGATTGCCATCAGGGAAAGGCCCATCTTTGTGCAGACCTCAAAACACTGCCCCAGCTCTTGCTCAGCCACACAGGAACACTATGGGGTCACGACAGCACCTGCTGACTGCGGGGTCCACAGCTCCCTGCACCGCACAGCCCACAGCTTTCTGTACCATCTGGAAAGGGTCACACTCAAGCCACCAAAAAAAGATGTTGATGGCTTTGTGCTAGAGCACAAAAGGAGCAAGCAGCCTCCTCTATGAGGAGCCTCTATGTGACTCCAAACAATGCTGAAAACAGTACCCTTTGGGATCATCAACAGATCCAGCCTCCTCAGGAGGAGGAGGGGCAACAACGTGGGTTCAGAAAGGTAGAAACATGCTCAGAGGGGCAGAGCGTACATGCTTATCTCCCCAACAGCCACTCCTCCCGTCCCCAAATGGGGTTAAGCTCCTCCAGCAAACACTGTTCATTTCCCTAGTTGGCATGCAGCCAGAAGATTTTGCCTTCCAGTCATATGAACTTTTCAATTTGTGATTCTTACAAGCTGAGCTTACATGAAACCATTTCCTGAAATGAACTGTTTTTATTCCCCCTCCATTCCTTTCTCCACACCACCATTTCTGCTAGAGCAAATGCAAGCCCATTTATTGATCAGCCAACAATAAACAAAGACTCAGAAAGTTCCAAACATCCTTTAAAAGCTATGGTGACATGGTCTCCTATCTGATTTGCTCAGTTTAACTACACTTGCCTCAAACATTACATCCCTTAATGTGTATTTAGACAGGTCTTGGCCTCTTGGGTACATTTTCTAATGACCTTTGTTTTAACGCAGTGCATTCACTGGTGCAAATGAAGTGCTGCAAGCCATGAGGTTTTGCTGAAGTGGGAACTTGATCACCAATTCCAATAAAAAACAGATCAAGTCCTGTATCTTTACTTCCAAAAATAAACCTGTCTACTGTTTTTACCATGCTAGATATAAGTAACACAGCATTATGTTCTTCACTATTGTTTGAAACACGCATCATTGATGTGGGCATAAAATTGCACGTGCAATTATTTAGTTCACTTGGGACCAGAACACACTATTAAGTAGAAAGGCTTTCTAATGGAAGGTGAAGGGGCAGTGGAAGAGAAGATCTGTTTCTGGTTCTTGCTAAATACAGCACATTAGGAGGACTGACTTGACTTATGTAGTGAAGAATCAAAAATCAAATCAGGACACATCAAGGTATCTCTGCCTGCAGCACAAGAGGCATTTCTGCTCTGTGGCAGCAGGAGTAAAAAAAGCCAAGAGAACGTGAGGTCAGACAGTAAAGTAATACAAATCTGGTTATGTCACAGGCAGATGGTGGAACCTCATCTGGAATAACATGTGAACATCTGCTCACTTTTTCCTTAAGATGAAGTAGATTGGAAGGAATTAAAGACACTGAGGGGTGTAAGGAAAGTGAAAACTACAAGAACGCACTCAGAAGAGTAGATAATGTAGTGAAATTGTCATCCTTAAATAAATGCACCTCTGCTAAAACCAGTATTTTCCGAGGAAAGGGTTGCTTCTTTTATTTTATTTTGAGAAAAGAACTTGCGTCCTTTTCTAAGACTGAGAAACTCTTGCTGAACTTTTCAACCAGACCTGAAGCCTGACGTTCTCAATCTGTGCCAGGTCTCAAAAGCAACTGGGCAGTACATTTTCTAGGCACATACTTAATTATCATTGATTTAACTGGGATTTAAATATGCATTTAAGATTGGGGTTTTCCAGGACTCGGGAATTAAATCTCTTCAGTCCCACCAAAAAGGCTGAGCAAAGTGTCCCATATTGGCCATGTGCCTCAAGAAGCACACAACCAGACTATAGGAAGCACCAGACCCTGAGATTCAGGGAGATGGAAAACACCATCAGGCTGAGTTTAGACAACCCTGGGAGCCAGTGGAACGCAGGCTCCGCACCTCTCAGTAAGTCCTTTGCTAAACTGAAAACTCACATGTACTTGAGGGCACAAACACCTCATGGGACAGGAGCATGTCACAATGCCTAGCAGATAGGATTTGCTGACTTTCCGGGGACCAACCCTAGAGTCTGGTTTGGCCAGCTGCTGTAGGGCTTGACTTATTCAAATGATAAAAGGATTACTGGAGGTCATCCCCCACCTTAGGCTTTTTGCTAAGCCCAGTTTTCTTCACAGCAAACTGCCTCCCATTAATGGTATGCTGATTACAATCAAGAATACACAAGGGTTTTACAGATAAAGCTTACATTCACTTTTTTTTTCTTACAACCTTTTTCCAATTTAATATTTAGTCTCTGATCTACCTCTTCCCTATATTTTCTCAATAACTATGTTTTGGTGTTCAACCCAAGGAACTGTCAGCCTGTGTTGGAAAAGCTGAGGCCTGACATTTCTAGATTAAATGTCAACCAGATGTTTGTGCACTTCCCTTACAAGCCTTTCAAGAAGCTTCCCAATTTAGTATTGTGTTTCGCTATTAGGGGAAACCCAAGTTCATGCCTTACTAAAGCACTTTACTTGGGCTAAAAGAGATTGAAAGCCTTGGGGGTGAAAAGAAGTGACAGGTACCTGAGCAACGGGAAACATGATTCCAAACTGCAGTCCACAATAGCTGGTGTCCGTCCTTTTTTCTTCCCTGCTTCAATGTATTTGAAGTCTGACTGAAATAAATTAGCTTCAATGCCAGAAACTTTTTATATAATACTAACATTTTCCCTCAACCACTGAAACAAGGGAAACATGGAATGGGACGTCACCCTCTGCTTCTGACAATGAAGAGCAGGATACAGGGGAAAAAACTGAAAAGAGATTTATTCGTGAACAGAGAAGAGAGGAGGAAGAGTACTAATTACTGCAGCTGTAACTGTCTCTACAGCCCCTACCCGGGATGCAGGAGGACACCCAGGATTGCCTCTGTACAGCCTTGCAAAAGAGAACCCTCAGTTCCCCATCTAAAATGGGATTTAAAGTAGGATTTTGCATGTGTGTCTGTCTTGATGAGTCTTTGCAGTAAGAGACTCACTTCTATCATGCTTCTCATGTACTGCAACAGGGCCTCAGGCAGAGATGGGGAGCTCTAGGTGCCAATGTAGTCAATAAATAAGGACATAAATAATACAGTTACAACATGTGGCTGAAAACTGGCTCTCGTCCCAGAAATTCAGAGTGAACTTTCCTGTTTTTGTTCATTTAGTTTGATTCTAGTTTCTTGGTCAAAGTAACAATTTTTTAAACTGAATTTTCAATATTACGAAAGAAATCAACAGGGAGACCTGGACAATGACCCTACAAATGGCCCATTGTGAATGTCTCCAAGAGGCGAGGAAAGAGTCAGCTAACAGCTTCTCATGGAGCAGGCAGGATCAACACCCCTTCCCAAGCCAGATCCTTCTCTTACAGCTGCATCCAAATTCCAGAATTGGATCAAGGCTATCTGTAGAGGGGAAAAAAAAAAAAAAAAAAAAAAAAAGGGCAGTAACACATGCACATACCCTGCAGGAGTTCAGGTTTGTTGTAAAGGCCAAATCCTTATTCTCTACATGTAGCAAGCTCCAGAAGTTGTTAGAAATAAGACCCGCAAGAAACCCCCACTGGGGTGAGCGTTCTGCAAGTAACGACTTCCACAGCCTCCAAATCCACCCTCCGTGTGTGCAGAGGGAGCTGCGCCGATCAGCCAAGAGGTGGTTCCTACCCATGAAGACACAGGCAAGGTTTCCCGCTGAATTTCATTGCGGAGAAGAAGGAGCAATTCCGCCAGACTCAGTAAATGGCTTCCAGACTGCGGCACGGTGCAACTGCGATGAGTCTGACCTCACGCACTCATGCAGCAGGAGGCTGGGAAATATATTGGGTGAAAACCTGGCTCTGCTGAGGTTGGTGGCAGAATTCCCATTGACTTCAGGCGGGTCTGGGATTTCACCCGTTACATTTTTGGACGTCAGGGCAGCAACCCAGTACCAGATCTTGTTCCAGCCTCCCAGGTCTGTTTGGAGCCACTTGTCAGGGATCGGTGACCCATCCAGAGTGGCGATACATTCCCCAGTGACCTCACGACACACCGGTGAGCCCAAGGGAGGCAAGTAGGTTGGAGGACTCTCCATAAACACGTCATCCAAAATGGAGTGGAAAGAGATAATTTAGAGAAATTCCTATCTTATTAGGGACTGGATTACTCTGCTTGATGAGGGGCAAGTGGGACACTGCTGAAGGCTTTTGAAAACAAAAATACTTCATTACTGCAAGGGCTTGGTGACTCACCGCCCTGTGAAAATTCTCTTTTGACAACGCAATGGCATTGGAAAAGAATAGATAGATGAGATGCTCAGAACAAAGAGATATTGAAGCAAAAAACAAAAGGAAGTGAAACCAAGGCAGTTAATCTATCCACAGTTATAGAACAATCTCATGGTAGTCTTTGCATGAATTCAAAGACTGGGAAAATGCTAAAGTCAGTTCATAATCCTCTGACAAAAACCATGGGCTCTATCCATCTCCTGCTGAAGTGAATGACAGCAATTCGGGGTGGGGGTGCGCCATCAGAGCCTATAGTTTTAATGCATTGTTTTGCCATTCATTTAAAACTAGCATTCTTAACTTCATAGAAAGTAAAGTCATGTCCTCAGCAGTGAATATGGCTATGTTGGAAAACATCTACTCAGGACCAATTTTAGGTAACAATTTTCTCTGGGAAATGTTGCTAAGAGCTCCACCGGAGAGCAGCATAGACGGAAAATACACAGAGTTTGCTTTTTTTCAAAAGGTGCAGGAGAAAAGTAAACCTAGAATGTAATTTCTCTGGGATTTGCAGAGTGTAATTTTTCTGGAATTTGCAGAGTGTAATTTGCTCCCAGGCAAGCCAGTTCAGAAGCTGACCATATCATATATGGAATAAATACTCATGTCATTATGATCGTGCCCGAATATTTGAAGTGAAAAGGTTAACGTATAGTGCAGCTCTAACATGAACAGCATTGCCAGAGAATAGACATAATCCTGCATCTACATTGCGAACCATAAGTCTCATTGTTCACATCACAGGAATGGAGAACATTAAACATATCCCCGGTAAGTCTTCCTTGTTCTTAAGTGTGATAAAAGTCACACCTACAACTTCTTGGAGAAAACAACAGCAAACCTTGAATGAGCCATGACCTGGTCTCTCATTGAAGAATCCAGACTTTGCTTTGAGAAAATAGATTCTTTTTAGTTACCAGAAGTCATAGCTATTTAAATATCACCAACTGCACAACCACAGAAGAATCCTTGCTACTTGATGCATACTTCAGCAGAGATACACCGCCTGTTTTTGTTTACAAATAATTAAAAGCCCCACCTGTAAAATCTGCCTTGGTGAATTTACATTGCTCAAATGATTTTCTCCAAACCTGACTTCTTTTGTAGTGTTGAGGCCTGAAGTCAAAAAAGCTCTGCGTGTTTATAATCAACAACTCCTAAGACCAGCTTAATGTATAATCACCTTAGTCCAACACACACACGCACAGGCAAGAACATGCAGAAATCATCTTGCAAGGCAAGAGATGCTGGAATGCTAATATGTATGACCAGAAAACATGTTCCAGTGTGCTAGAAGAATTTCACTGTTCAGGAACAGTCTTGTGCTCTTTGAACTAAAAATAGTTAGTATTTGAGAAAAGGAAGGTTGTTGAATTGCACTAGTAACACCTTAGCACTTCTAGACCCAGGAAAAGTGATGGCACATAACACATCAGTTTCCTTCACCCCTGCCTGAGCAAGCCAGAGGTGGATTCTCCTCAGTACTGTTAGCAGAGCTCTGCGTGTTTATGAATCTTTTCCTTAGCTTCTTGCACCAAACCAACAGAACACTCACAAAAAAATCAACACAAGTCTCAAACTACACACATCAATCCTCTCCTAACACGAGGATAAAGAAGCACCCAGCTAAGAGGTAATGACACAGGAAACATTTTGAGTATGGCTGAATGCAGTTTCCCCTGTAGCTTTTGGCCTGGACATATCACGGCACAAGTTTTGTGCAACTGCAAGGCATCCTGGTTGCAAAGATAGTGCTCATAATTGCAAAACAACAATGCACACAACAACAAAAGATGTATGCTTTGGAGTTCCAATTTAAAAAAAACACACACCACAACAAAACTTTCCATGATACTCCTGCTCTCGCCTTGTGAAACATTCCCTTTCAGTCTTCTGTTTTCCACTCTTGTTTAGCCTGGGGTGAATTTTTCAGGATGAGGGAGAGAAAAGAGAGGAAGCACTTGAGAAAGCAATGGTTGAGCTGTTTTAAAATATATTTTTTTAAGAGCAAAACAAAACCCCACATGAATATTCCCACAGACTACATTTTTTTCAACCTTTAAAAATGAAGTTAAAGGGACAGTGGTAATTCCCAGCAGGTGGCAAGGAGACCTGCAGTTATTTGTGCCTAGAGCACAGGTGTGAGTACTCAACATGATGCTGCAAAGAAAACACTAGGTAACGAGTAACATTACCACCTCACCACCTAAAGCAGACAAGCAGGGAAGGAAGCACCACTGTCACCATCTTACCAATGGAGAAATAAAACACAGAGTAGAGAACAACTTGTCTGAGGCCAAAGCAGGAACTGCTGATAGAAATGAGCAAACTCCAGCCCCCCCCAACTCCCTTTACATTGTCTCATCACAGTTTTTGCTAGGTAGGGAAGTAACTCAAGGCTCAGACCTGCATCCACTATAAAACCCATCTCTCTGCATTATTTTTGCATGCAGAGCGGAGAATATTCCTCAGACAAGCAACATATGTCAATATTCCTGTATTTAAGACACAGAACTAGGCAAATATTTTAATAAACCTGTAGTGTGCAATTCTGCTACATCCCAGGAACACTTTGTTGAATGCTTTATCTACACAAGCCTCTCAGTTATACAATATTACTTAAAAGCCTACAATCATGGTGGGCCACACTCCAACGTGGACTCCACGTACCCTGAACCCCCCCGAGCTTCTTGCAGCTGCTGAGCTAAAACGCTTGGTGAAGACAGCAACACAGACCAAAAAAAAAATACAAGAAAACCCCAAAAAACTAATTATCTTCACACTATTAATTTGCCACTTAGACTGAGATGTTACAGGATTGCACATGCCAAGGTTGTGTCACCCCAGCTTTATCCTTCACTGAGCCTTAAACATAGCAACAACATTGTACCTCACACAAAAGCTCATGCTATCCCTGCTGCAGCACAATACCTTCAGTTTCAGTAGCTGCTCTACACTTTGGTTTTAGGCACAGGGCAGGTCTTCAGTCCCCCTACAGAAGCAAAGAAAAGAAATGGTTACAACTGCTGCAGGTGGTCTTATCAGTGGCACAAACTCCCAGGGTTCCCTCCGGTCATGGGCTAATAAATTGCCTTAAACTGTGCCACCTGTAGAAGTTAACTATGCACATGCTTTTGCTGATGATTTCTCAACTACTCTGAGATCAGCTGCTAAATAAACACCAAATCTCCTAGTTAGGTTCATTTGTTCTGCTGGGTTAAACCCCAGACATTTGTCCTAAAGGCACAGCAATATAGCTGGTTGCTATGGCTTTTTCTTAAACACTATTTTGCGTGGAGGTGAGTGCCCTGCACCTGTGGTGTGTGGGTGGGTGCATGGGTGACTCTTTGCATAGTAAGTGCAGATGTTTCTAATGAGAGCAGCAAACGAGCCAGGGCACCACAGGAGACTTGCCTCCCTTGCTGTGTGCTTCCCTAGGCACGCATCTGGATTAGGGCTTTGGAGCACACCTTGGATATCTCAGAGAAACTCCCTTTAAAATGCTGTTTTTACACAAATGCAAGCATAGAAACCTTTTAAAATGACCTCCCATTAAAGTACTAAAACATTAACAGAATTGCCTGGAAGTGCCTATTTTCAAAGAAAAAAGTGCCATTGTGTTCCATATTTGACCAGAGTTTGTATTTTAACCACTTAACAAGTGTCAACTTTAGAACAAACCACTTTAAAAACACTCAAGATTTTTTTCCTGTGTATTTTTAGAAACAAAACTCCTTTCCCTACCAAATTAGTTACAGATCAACCCAGGTGACATAGCAAAATATATATATTTAAAACATACATGGTATAGCTCCAGAACAAAATTCAGCAGTTCCTATTTAGCTCCAGAACTCTTGTAACGTGCTGTTCTCTACCCACCGACCTGTCAAAATACCAAATAGCCTCAGAACTTCTAACACTGTCTATCTGTACGGTAGATCACTATATATTAGTATTTCTGGATAAACTTTGTCTGCCTACCCTCTGCTTGTTTGGAGCAGAGAGTAAGCAAAATTAGATGGTTTAGGCAGCTCTGAACTAGGTTTGAAGTCTTTGGACAGTAAAATACTCTTTATTTATATTGTAGTGCTTCTTTCACAGTTCAGGCATAGTTCAGTCCCAGTCATATAAATAACAGTCTGACTATTATAATAGAAAAAAAAAAAGCGTGTAGGCCTACTTATTACCCCAACAAGATAAGTCCTCTAAGACCAGGGTAATTTATTGACTACGCTGGAACATTTATGGCCTAATTAGCCAGAGCTACAATGATAATGAATTTTATGGACATTGAAGAAATCATGCAGATGAGCAGCCTGGCAAAACACATAATGTCACACAGCTTTGAAGACCACTCATCCAGCACTAGTAAAATACAGCTCTCCAAGAGCCAGGGCTTTGCTGGCAGTCAAACCAGTGCAGTAAACCGCTCCTGCCCTGCAGTGAGACGGGCGCAGGGAAGCTCCTGCAGCCCAACCTCAGCCACCGGTCTTGCCTGGCAAATATAAGACATGCAAGCATTAAGTTAGTTTGAATGACAAATAGTTGCCACTGAAGCGTGGAGGCACCAGCCCAGTGAAGCAAGCTCAAGGCTGCTTGGCCCAAAGATAGATATGTTCCTAATGTTCACGTGGTTCGGGAGTAAATTAGATCCTTCTTGAGATTAAAAACCACTGCATCGACCCTGATTTTTTGGGGATTGAAGTTAGTCAAAAGAGGTAACTGCTTTGTTCTTTCAGCAGTGATGGTTTCGTGGTAACCCTTGAAGGTAAGGTAACCCTTGACGACAAGATCTGCTGCTGGAGGGTACACAAGTGGCTGCTCTTGTGAGTGGGAGGAGAGGATAGCAGGTCTGGCCCCAGAAAGAAGAGGGGTCCAGGAAAGTTCGTTGATTTTCAGGGACTGCCTTCTCCAGAACCAAGAACGGTCCGTCCCAACAATCTGAAAAGCAAGCAAAGACAGCAGGAGCCTGCCTGGATGACTATGGAGCTCCTGACAAAACGAAGACATAAAAGGGGAGCATACAAGAGGTGCGAGTAGGGACAGGTGGCATGGGAGGAACACGGAGGGTGGCCAGACACTGGAGCAGGTTGCCCAGAGAGGTTGTGCAGTCTCCATGTATGCAGATATCCAAACCCCGACTGGACACAGCCCTGGGAAATGGGCTCTGACTGTCCCTGCTCAGAGTAGGGGGTAGCCAGGATGATCTCCAGCGGTCCTTCCAGCCTCAGCAAATTTGTGGCATTAGTCAACAGAAAGTGCTAAGCACAGAGACGTGTGTGAACTGCCACCCCACTGGTGTGCCGAAGGCGCCTGAGTCAGAGCAGCCAGGGAGGTGCCTCCATGCACTTCAGACCTGGAGCCCTCTCGGGAGGGTCAGTGTTGATGGCTTGTTTTTTCCCAAGTGCAGGCAGACACGGGTGGGAATGCCCTGCCTTTTGCACAACCCTCCCGTGGTCAGAGCTCTCAGCTGCGTGTGGGGAGCTCTCCCAGGGCTGTTTATGTATTTTACAATAAACAATCTTGGGATAAAACAAAACAAAACAAAACAAAACAAAACAAAACCCAAGCAAAATAATCTTGGGAGTTGGAATGAGAAGCCAGGAATCCTACCTGCCGGCTGGGTGCCCTGGGCACAGTGTTACAAAACCCTTTTCCCTCATCCCTGGGCACTGCGAAGCTGTGCTTGGTGAAGCACTGCTGCTCCGTCTGCGTCAGGGGGGTAGAAGGTGCAAGAGGCAAAAGAAGCCCCCACTTTCCCTTCCCCTCCTCCTTGCCAGGGTATTCTCCTCCTTGGTTCGTTGGGAGCTCTCTGAATCCCCCATCTGAGCTGAACAGAGGCCCTCCAATTTCTCAGCCAAGACTTTAACCCTCGAGGCCATGCAACAGCATAAGCAAAAACAACTGGACATCCAAAAGACTCATCTAAAAGACTCAGCAATACATATGTCAACCTTCCTGGTGGGTTTTTTTGGTGGTTTTTTTTTTTTTTTTTAAATCTTTCTCTATTTCGCTGCTATGCCTTACAGCACATCTCAGAATAAAAGCGAACAGCTCAGAGATCTCTCTCTAATCCTCTCACTGCTGTTCCTGCGTTGTTATCTCAGGGCAGAAGGTCTGGCTTTGCAGCCGCACATTGCTTATCACACCTCAGTGTATTGATTTAGCAATAGCGTCCTCTGATTTAGGGGTGCAACTGACATTACAAGTGGTTCCTGTACAAAAAAATACATGATAAAATGTAGCAGTCAGTAGAAATTAATTTAAAACCACTGAACTCCACCAGGAATAGCGTTGTGCTTCTATGCTAAGCACACATCCCAGGGTTTACAGGTATTTAAGCGCAGCCCAGCACTGTGCTGCCCAGATTTTCAGGTGGTGTTTTTAAAGGTGTTCAACCAACTACAATTACAAATTGAAGGTAAATATGGTTTTCAAAATCTTCTCAAACAACACTTTCAGTTCTCTCAGTAGGAGTTAGTACTCAGATTGTCACAGAGCTTTGAGTGTTTCCTCCAACTGAACCAGGAGAGTTAAAACCTGAAAAAAAGTGGCATAAAAAGCTCAAAGACTCAGTCCCATGAAGGATCCTAGATGCCTTCTGAAAATCTCCCCCTGCACAGCCAGGAAAGGTGGCCTTCAGGCTTAGCAGCACTGAAGAGGGAATACCCAGACATGTGGCACAGGAGCTTCGGATGGGTTTTCCCCCTATAGTGGTACTGAAAGGCATGCATCTAAACCCACAAAGAGAAAACACTCGACCTAAAATCTGTACTCTTTGAGACAGAAACTTGGGGCCTGTTAATTCATTTAAGTGCCTGCTGATACAGCTAATTATAGATAGTAAAACCAGGTGGGAGCCACCTCACCCAGCGCAGACCTCTGCACCTGGGTTCACCTTCCAACTGGACTTCATGGCCAGCAAGAGAAGGGTTTTTTTAGGGGCTGGTTCATTTGACCAGTTTTAGAATTGATGCCCATTTCTCCACAGCAGGAGCACCAGGGTGACTAGTTTCCATGTGGCTCAGAGGATCAGCCTCTGCAGGTGGATAAATTTAGGTGAGACAAATTCTCTCTCCTGCAGAGATGCCATATCCTATTGAAATCAAACAGGGCTAGCTACCCTAACGCTTTGGATATCCCACCAGTCTTTACCATTGATTTTTATACAAGTAATCAGCCATTAATATATGACCTTTCGTCTTTGTACGTGTCTGCTTGGTGTTTGGCTTATTGTGGCACCAAATAACATCACAATATGAGTAGAGCTGGCTGAAGTTTCTCATGGGAATACCTATACATCAGATGCAACAACTCGTAAATACTCATATATATATAAATATGTGTGTGTGTGTATTAGAACAGAATTCAATGAAAAGCAGAAACCCAATTAAACATTTTGACTGTCGGAATACATTCTTTGGTATTTTGTGTTTTCTTTCAGTTTTTGAAACACTGAACATACAAATGTTTTTGACATTATTACTAGGATCTTTCATGCTCTTCCCACTCTCCAACTCCCCCCCCCCCCCCCCCACACACACACACACACACTGGGAAGTGCAGAGACATTGGAAGTATTCTGATGTGTTTTGATCACCTTTCACATATCATACTGTTTTCCAGTCAAAAAAGGCTGAAAAACAGGAAAATCTTAGATGAAATATAGGAGGCTGGAAATGCAGCTAAACCATGGCAATGCCACAATTGAGTAGGGAAGCTAAAACGTTTTGGTTTATAGAAACCAAAATATATAAATCTTTCATTTTAACATTTCATATTTTGGAAAAAAAAAAGTTTTCTTATATTTCCTTCTCAGTCTGACTGGAGATGAAAAATCCTGCAGTATTAATCTCTTCCTAGATTGGGTATGCCATCTGCAAAGGTATGGAAACATGTGCTATAAATGGTCTAGCATTAATTGCAGTAATTTCCCCATGGCTAAAAATGGGTATTGCAGGGCCTTTTATTCCCTTAAATTCTCTTCATCCTTTTCTTTAAATAGCTGAAGTGTGAATGTCGCTTGACATTTCTTTTTCTTTGGGGACCAGTTATACCACTCATGACCCTTCGCTGTGTCTCCCAGAAGCTGCAGTCATTTTCAGTTAAGGGTAATTGGCAGCAGAATACACTTTGTTCTGTATAGTGTTAAAAATGGGTTACTTTGTTTTGCCAACCTTCCTGAACTTCCTTTCAGTTCAATGAAGGAGCGCAACATTTGTATAAGAAAGAAATATTGTCTTCAATGGGAAATGTATTCCATGTGTGTTGTAATTTATATTATGACAGATCTTTCTTAACTTACAATATTGTTATTCACTGGGTGGAAAGAAACTTTATCAACTTCTTTCTTTCTGTTTTTTTTTTAAATGTGATCTTTGAGGCAACCATAATTTTTATTTGCGGAAATATGTGATAAATTTGAATAATAAATTTATATTAAAACTCCCATTTGTATTCTATTTCCTTCATAAATCTGGGTAAGATGTCAGCTGAGCGGTTCATATATAAAATATTAGAACAAACATTGCCTATCTAATTGAAAAATCTGTCTTCATCAAGGACCTGGAGCTGAGCTTAAGAATGAAAGATGGAGGCTTTATTTAATGCAGTTCTGCCCCGACTGTCATGAATGCTGTCTTTTTCTTCCCCTTCACCACTTCAACATAAATAGCAAAGCTCTATTCCCAAACTGGTCTTAAAGACAGAAATACAAAGATATGCAGAGAAAGGAATGGTCGCTGGTGTCTGTAGAGTGGTTTAACGTACTTATGTTCCCGAGCGTTAATCCTCCTGCACTTAAAGGATGGGAGTCGCAATCCCTACTGTATTGGCTGGCCTGGGTTCAAAATTTACAGCTAATGTAATAATCTTCCAGGGTCACCCCGTGGGGTCATTCCTGCTATCATCAGAGGATGCAACTACAACAGTGGGGAAAGATAAAGGCCAAAGCAGAAAGGGAAATGAAAAAAGGAGGCTAGGACGTTTTTGCAGACCAAGGAAAGAAAAAAAGAGGAAAGGAAGGGGGGAAAAAAAGTGTATGTGTGCTTTCAGAACCGCTGGGAATTCCCTTGCTGATTTAAAGCTCGGAGACCGAGTATGAAAACCCGCCAAACCCACCAGCGTCCCCTGACCCAGCCAGACTTTCACAAGAGCGACTGCAAAGTCAGTCAACAGTTTGAAAGGGAGACAGGAGAATGAACGGCCCCTGGAGCACGCGAGGGCCAGAGCCGGCGGGACTCCCCGTGCTGCCTGCGCTGCCGGAGGAGAGCCGAGCCAAGCAGAGCAGCCCCCCAGCTGGGGAGCCTGGCCGCAGGGTGCCTGCTCTACTCACAGGGACACAGGGCTTGACCCCGGTGAGCTTCACAGATGTGCAGGAGGGATGAGCATAACCCTCTTAATTTGATATACCAGAAAAAAAAAAAATATATGCCCAAGCGTCTAGCCTGATAATTAATAATTCAAGGACATTTCTGAAGCCATTTCAAAGTTCACATGTAAGTAAGTATGCGTATAAAGGTTTTCTTTGCTGCACTCAGGAAGCACAGAGTGAATGAATGAGAAACAACACTGGTTTTTAGAGAGCAGTCAACAAAGGAGATAACCCCCTACCTTCCTAAAGCTGGATCCTCCCTAGGGCCTAACAAACAGCTCAGGGAGGGTGGGGGCTGCAGTGCTATGGACAGGGAGGAGCTCTACCCAGATGTGCACTTAGCTGACAGCAGACAGATTTGTGCAACGCTTTGTGCTGGATCAGGTCAGAGATAGGGCCCTGGCACCTCCTGCAGATGTGAGCAGCTGCTGGGGTGCTAATCCACAGCTCTGGAAAACTGAGTTCAGTTTTTATTCCATCAGAAACTTTCCCTGCCACCTTGTTCAAAGCACTCAGCTCCCTTGAGCCTTGCTTGGATTTCAGTTTTCTGCAAAATATATTTAATTTAGTTTCAGCCATGATGCTGGTGCTACTGCCTCAGAGTCAAGGATCTTTGCACTGACCTCAGCGCTGCTTTGTATGCAGCCCTTAGCAAAGGGGCTATCTGAGTAATACGGAGGGATCCAGGCAGGAGGAAGAACAAACAACTGTCAAGGAGAACTAAGAAGATGTAACTTGCATGAGAAGCAAAATCTCAGTGTAAGCAGTGGTCATGGGACTATTCTGATGCACACTAAAGGCGGTCACAACTTCAATATTAATAATTGTCACATACTGCTTAGCCCTGTGGCCACTGAAAACTTTATCTTCCAGCTTACTGAAGGAAATTCTTTTGAAGGGCATTTCAAAAGAGTTCAATTTCTATTTGTGACCCTTGAAGCACCCCACCAACATTTCTGCAAAGGGAGAAGGTGGAAGCAGAGCATCTACTTGAGCAAGTCAAACTCTCCTTTGACTCAAATATCCCCTCCCGCCACTGCAAAACTCCTAGTAAAGTGAAGTGTTTGTACATTAGAAATACAGGAACAGGGAACTGACGACTTCAACACTAATGTTACAACTGGTGCAAAGAAAACCACAAACTAACAAATCTGTTAAAAGCTATCAGTCCATCAAAAGAGAATACGCTACATTTTTACTGTGCTCAGAAATGAAACCAGTATCAGCCTGAGCTCCAGAAGTACTGGATATCACGTCTCTGTTCACGGCCGCGGGATATTCATCCAGGGCATAAGACAATCTCCTGTGCCTCCCATCGCAGGTTTGTGGCCCTAACGATTTTTCACATAAGCAGTACTGCTACAGTGGAATTACAGCCCAGCAATGCCTTTCACCTTTCAGGGAGAAACTAGGGAGGGGAAGGATGACTTGCGATAGAAATATTTTTTCTTCAGCCAAAAAGATAAGGAAGAAAAAAACATTAACTGCAGCACGAATACTCAGCAAGAACCAAAGAAAACTGGAATGAATTTTCTTCAACTCCTGAAGAAATTTGCAAATTAAAATGTCTCATTTTCTACTTGTGATGAAAACCAGAAACACTCCAAGGAAAGCAGAAGCTTTCTGTGATCTGCTTGCTTTGGCAGAAATTAAATGCTTTCTGATAACAATTTTTATGAACACTTTTTTTTACCGGCCTTTGCTCTCACCATCACTTTATTAAAAACTAGGGAAGCCTCCTATTAAAAGACATGTAAAAAAAAGTAAGATAAAAGCAAATCACCTTCTCTGTTTGCATGAGACATTAAGGGACAGCAGAGATGTAAAGGAGGTGGCTTCCAGTCAAAGTCAGAGGAAGACTCTGTCATGTCTCTGCGTGCGAAATTCAGCTAGCAGTAGGGATTTCAGCAGCAGCTGATCTGGAGTTTCACTACAGCGGCAGTAGCTACCAGCTGGCTGTTGGGGGCAAGGACACCTGGCTGGGGATGGCGACGACACCGCCACTTTCACTTGTGTGCTCAGCCCCTCAAGCCTTTGTCCACTGACTAGCTCATGACTGAGAATTTGCTGCGATGGTAAATGCCAGGAGTATGAACCTTTCAAGTTTCAAGTTTCAAGAATACCATAATGAACTGGGAGCTGATGCTAGAAATGGCTACCAACCATCCTGTCTCACCAACAAGACATGATCCTTACACACCATCCAAACTCTGAATGGTCCGGCACGCAATGTAGCACTACTGCACTTCTTACAGAGCACGTCAACGGGTCGTTCCATCCTCAGGTCTTACGATTATTGACAGACACTTTACGTCTATACAGACACATATAAATAACAAGAGGAACGCAAAAGGTTAACGCTAGCTGTGGAGGTTACTAACTCTGGATGATACAGTGGCTGATGAGAGCAGTGTTACCAGTTCACCATTTCAATTCGATACTGTAATTTATGTAGTGACCTGACTATTAACCCTGCCCCACTCTCACTGCACCAGCAGCAATTCAGGTTGAGCTGAATAACCTCTGTCATTGTCCTGGCCTGCCATGAAGTTTCTCAGCTCAATGCCACACTTGAATGACACTCTGTCATTATGCTATATTTAGGTAATGAAAGGTGTAATTAGCTTTGTTCTGCTGCAAGCTGATCCGACTCTGTATGCATTATAAAAGGTAATAAAATAGGTGCACAGATATAAAAACCTGAATAAGCATATTATTCAGTGTAATTTCACGAGCCAAAAACCGATGAAAGAACTGGGGTAAGGGAGCCTCAGCCGCTCCAGTGCCCAACCAGACTTGTCGTGAGAAGCCACGCAAAAAGCGCAGTGAAGGTATGTTGAAGCATCAACAGAGCCATATTTAATCAGTCCCCCGCTGTTTGCAGCTTATATATAATTGATGGCATTTTACGATGATTGCTTTCCTATTACAGTACTGTATCTTATCTCCCCATTGTGAGGGGAGCGGCTTTATGTTATTGTCAGCAGCCCTCCAGAGCCAGCATTATCCCGGGCCCATGCCCTTTGTGGGGCTGTCGGCTTGTCATTAATTGTTCTGCCTGGCCTTTGTCTGGGACTTTGGCCATCTGCTTTATCGCACCCCATCAGCCTTTGGTAGGAATGAATGGAACTGATAATATAAAAGTCCTGGCAGGAGAGATACTGGGCTAGAAGCTCTGGATGCCGAATTAGTCAGTCCTGGGGACATCACACATTTTCTTAGCATGAGTAATTCCAGTTGGGGAAAGGAGTTTTGCAGTGTTTGCAAAAAATATGCTGCTGTGTTTGATATGGATGCTATCCTCACCAGCAAATCCTCGGTGATTTACACCAGGTGAGTGGCACACCCAGCTTCGGACACTGCTTTAGCTTTTTAGGGAAAAGCCTCAAAGCTTCTCACGTTTCCAAGACAGTGGAAAATCATGCAATGGCTCATGCACTCTGCTGCACCCAGGCCACGATCCTGGAGATGAGCTGCTCCTCCACCCCGCTTTTATTCCAGATGCAGCAGGACCAGGGCTCCACAGTGAACTATGCCAGTGAAAAAATCCCCCACCACCTATACCAGAGGCTGATCTGCTCTCTCTCAATGGCTGGGAGCAGATGAGAGGCTTGAGCAAGGGTATGAAGCCCAGAAAACCCAGGCACCTGAGCCACCAGCTGCTGGCAGGGTGGCTGGTACTGCCAACTCACTCCCACGTGCGTGGACCTGCGGGCTCCGGGGCTGGCCTGCCTCAGACGCAGCACCGAGGAGGAGGAAAGGATAGGAGGCCACCCACCCACAGCACCGCTGCAGCTCTGTGCAGAAGGACAGAGGTGCAAATCCAATGTGCCCCATGTCTCAAGGCCCATCCGAAGAGCTCCAGGACTTTCAAATGCCTTGCACACATTTGGAAGGGGCTACTTCATGACTGCAGCGAGTACATAGGTTCAACCTCTTGTGCCCACCTCACACATTGCTCACTGGATGTGGCTGCTCTTGGGTGTCTCACAGAACATTCACCACACACGATGGGGGACTGGGAGCATCTGGCCCAGCGTACACAGAAAACACACCTTGGAGGAGCAGACTTCAGGGTGTCATACGACATTTTCACATAGTGGCCACGATTAAAAGGGTGTTGGAGTCATGGGAAAGGCACATCCCTCCCATGGACTCCAGTGGGCTTTAAAGCAGGGCCTGTGATCAGCAATGTATGAAGTTTCCTCACAAAAGTCTCCCACAATAAAGATGTTTCACCTGATGCAGATGCTTGTAAAACATTTCTCAAGCAATTATAAACAGGTAATGCTTAAATTGCGTGGGAATATATGTACACAAAGTAAAACAGTTCTGTTTTCTTTTCACTAATGAACAGGACTATGGGTGTTTGCTCCCTGGTGGGAAGAAGGAGTTTCTCAGACATATTTCCTAGGTGAGGCAGGAGCTGATGGTGAATATAACCAAAGTAGCAAAGGCAAATATTCCTGTTATTGGCGGCTGGTATGGCTATGACCACCAAATGACTGGTGCATACCTATCCTTCCATCCTGTTTTACCACCACCTGCTCTCCATTCCCTCTGGTGGGTCTCCAACCCCTATTTTGTTTGCCAGGTATGAAGGAATAAATATTTTCAATAGCTTGAATGTACTTCCCTCCTTAAAAAAGCACTGACTCTCAGGGAAGCCTTTAGACCAGCACTAAATGCTCCTGAACCTGTTACCCTATGGTAACAAAGGTAAGAAAGACATGAAAAAAGGCCCTTTAAAATTCACAGTATTTTTAAATTTTTTTTCTCTTTCTACTCTTCCGATTATCTTATTTCTACATTGTCTTTATCAGAATAAACCCAGTCTTCCTACCCTCGTGTCCAGTTCCCACACTCCAGGATGTAGGGAAGTCCATAAAGCAGCCAGGAGCACGAAGGCAGGTGGGGAGACACAAACCCCAAACTACCCGTGCCACCAGAGACTTCACCCCGGCATTACAGGCAGAGTGCCCTGAGTTTCTTGGGGGGTCAGAACAGATTTCCTAACGATCCTCTCGGGTCTTAAATCTTTTGAATTAGTTCATCTGGGGCTTAAGTGTCTATCCAACAAAATCAACACACCAGGTACAAGCAGCTGTAAAGCTGACTTTTTTCCCTGTTTTTTTCTCCCAAAGAGCCAGACAAAGCCACAGCAAGATCCTCCACATCTTGCAAGCTCAAACCTGCCATGGGCCCAGCTGGACACAGCCTCAGCACAACCCACAGCAAACATCTCCCCAGATCCGCAGCGTGACATTGCAGCTGCCCACACTTTCACTCAAGAATGCCTCTGCTCTCAGGAGATGATGGATATTTTCTCCTGATGCTACCCATGGAAAAACAAACAAACACACACACCTTCTGACAGCCCTGTAACCTGGCTACTACTGCGAGGTGGGAAGCCGCACCCTGTGAGTAGAAAATTACCCCTGGGTTCGGGCAGGCGCAGAGCACACCGGGTACCTGGTGTCATGAGCTGCTGTGCCACGCAACTTCCTCCTCAGCCTTGGGAAAGACGCTTTACTGCCATAATTTAGATATTAATGGGAGCAAGACACATGAGTGTTTTTTAATTTGCTCTTTGTAAAGTAGGGGTAATTGCTGGATCCTACCTCGCAGGGGAGTTGTGAGAAAAAAACAATAAAGGTGGTAAGACAGTCACAGTCTGCTGGGATGGGGGCCACACACATTCCTGAAATAGATTTCTTTGGGGTCAAGTTTCTCTCGAGGTGGTATTTAGAAAGCTAAACATAAAGGGGTAATGAATTACCACTTGGGATAAACCAGGTCCTTAGCTATTCATAGTTTAGATATGTCTCATAATGTTTTTTTATCAGGGCCGGCTCCTGTGCTTATTAAAAATGCTAGTAATGTCCTGTTCGACTGGGTTTCTTTGGCCTTAAGTGATATTGCTCGTTGAATACAATGAAAATGTGACACTTCAAAATAAATGTGTTCCTTCCAAGGAAATCTGGCTTGGATGCCTGATAAATTCCACCACTCACTCACTTTCTGGAATTTGAAGAATCCCTCCCCATCCTTCAGCTGGTATTTTCTTAAAAGTAACTATCAGGAATTATCAAACGTGGGGAATTCCCGAAGGCCCTAACATCCCAGCTGGATCAAAGCGTGGCAGTGATAACATCGGTGACTGCATACATCCCTATTCTGTGGAAGGTAGGTGGGTGGAAGAATAAATACAGTAGAGGCTGCGCCAGAAGCTAATGCAACACAAACACTCAGCTACCCCAGATGCATTTTCATCAGGCTTTGTCTGTGACAGACTGTCTTCCCACCTGCGGAGAGAGGAGCGGTTCAGTTGGAGTTAATCTGGCATGGAGTCACATTTAGCACCTCTGCTCCCCTGCCCAGCCCCTCGTGCCCAGAGAGGGGCTTCGCACCCAGCCGTTGCCCCAGCTCCCTCTCCCAGGCAGAGCAGGGGACCTTCTGCACCAGGCAGGATGGGTGAGGAGAGCTGTCAGGGATACTGTGTGTACCCATGGGTGCAAGCCTGATGCTGGAGAAGACAGTGCGTGTCTGAAGAAGATGCACCGAATGTGGTTTTCCACAGTTCCTGCACAGTTTACATTCCTTTAAAGTTCCCACAAAGCTAAAGTGCCTTCAAAGCCCTTTAAAAGATACCAGGTCTCTGATGGTTTCTTGCCAAAAGGTAGCTGAGACTTCATGTTTCATCTTAAATCAAGATAGTTGTAGTGATTCCACGTTTCAGCAGATGTTGGTATCTGCCACGGAAAAGGGCTTTTGGAATATGAGAATCCTGCTTTCCAAACAAGGGTGTTCGAGCAAACTTTGGAAACATAAATATATGCATATTCATAGTCATGCATTTATTTCAATTACAGATAATGATATCTGTGGATGGAGGGGCTGGTGCTTGCTCCCTGTGTAGCTTTTGCTTTTACTTCGAGTTTTCCACAATGTAAACAAGAGAAAATAAAAATAATGAATTCTGCATCCTGCAGACTGGTTTCCTTCTGTCAGACCCGTATCCCACCCTCAAGGGCAGTGCTTCTGTCTACACATGGGAAGGACTTACAGCACCTTGTCTTCTCTGTCAAGGTATTTAGCAGATGCAAAAAAGACTCATTTTTATGAATCCAAGTTATAGGGAATCAAAGAATCCAAGTTATAAGGAATCAAAAATAGAGGGGAAATCCTAACAGTATAAGAGAAGGACATAGCTGAAATAGCACAAAAATAAGAGCAGGTGCTGCTTTGACAACTGATAATCACAATGTATTTGGAGAGAAGACGCTGCACATCCTGAACGATTCAGTGGTGTTTATCTTTCTACCTTTTTAATTTTCTTTCTGGCCTTTGCCTGGCAGTTGCCAGATAGGAATTAAATCAAGCCAGGTAATTTCTTTTTTATTTTACTTGCCTGACTTACTGTAACAGTTGTGAAGTTGGTTCCTGTAGAATGGAAATATCAGGGGAAGCATTTTTTTATTAGTGGCTTCTGGAGGAAATGTGCTAATAACCGTGCTACTGTTATTTGTTTCACCAGTTTGAATTCACGTAAAGTGAAAGAGCTGACGTCAGGACCAGGGCAGTTCTGCGCTGGAGGATAATGCAGCACACAGAGAAATTGCTAACGCCACCATCTGCTGGAAATGGATATGTATGTTAGGGCTTTGCCTATTATGGCTTTTATTATTATTTTACTGCTTGTTTTAATGCCAGAGTTTCCATTTTTCACATACTGATTGCTTTCAGGTGCATCAATTCATACAATACTAGCAGAGCACGCATTTTAAAAATGTTTTTCCAAGGACTGGGAAAAGAGATTCTTAGGATTTTCCTGCTCTTTGGGGTTACTCACAGTGTAGGCTCTGTTAATGCTGCCTATCCACTTAGCTGCTTGGATGCTAATGTGTTCAATTAATATTTAAAACGGGCTCAGTGCTTCATAGGCAGCACACACATCATCTCATATATGTGACGTGAAAAAAAATAACACCACGTAATAATATTATCACACTGAAAGTTTGGGTGAAAATGCATTGAAAATTCTCCCTGATGGCAGAAGTGTTTTGTTATTTTTTGACATTCCAGTGTGTATGGAAAACAAGAAGGCACTCATGCTCAAAGACAGATGTGTTTTTTCCAAGATCTTATATTAGGCTGCAGTCTTCTGCAAAAGGCTTTTCGAGGAGGAATGTGTGTGGAAGTGTCAATGATAGACAGGTAACAAAGATGACAGAAACAGGATATGGTGCAAGGAAGTACTTCAAAGACCCAACCAGCAAAATAGAGTCTGGCTGCTTTAAACAAAATTTGCAAGTGCGTACTAAAGTTAAGCATATGCTTAAATAGTAGGTTGAATAAGGATGGACTTATGCACATATTCAAGTTCTTTGATGAACAATTTCTTATTAGTGGGTTTAATTTTATACAGCTGAAAGTGCTGGAGTGACTTGCTGGGATGTTAATAGAGAGTATCTTCGCTGACCAAGCTCAGCCAGTGGGTGGAAAAAGTTGTGGAATGGTGTTAAAGAGCATTCCAGAGCAAAATTAGCTCTGCTTCATATTATATATATTTCAAAACATGGGCAAACTGTTAATAACAAGATGAGACATCAAGGCATGCATCAAGGATAACGAGTTAATCATTAAATCATTCCTGTCTGTTTACATTGTCAGACAAAGTAGCAGTCAAAACATTCAGAACATTGCCTCAGTGCTAGAAAATTCACAGGGAAAATACCTTTTCGGCATTTAAAATAACAATTTTTGCGCTACTGAGTCATCAGAATTAGTTCTGCGTTGTTAAACTTTAAAGGAATTCTGCAGATAAAGGAGTGAATGAAATGTCTCTAAGATGTACAGAAAATTCAGCGCCAATTGTGCGATAAACGATTTATGCTGCAAAACAACAAAAAAAACACCCCTTAGTATTACTTTTGGTACTTTCTCATCTTCTCTGACACCAAGTACTATTGTTTCTGTGCTCGACTAAAGGATATTTAACAGATTAACACAGTGAGAGGGATCTACTTAACAACGACACTGATTTATACAGAAGATTAGACCTGCCTCCATATTGCCACTAAAATACCACTCTGGAGAGGACAATGTTTTTCCTTCCCTCACTCGGATCAATTGTATCTCATTCAATGCCACAGGCATGCCAGAAACGGTCAGAAATGATGGGGAAGGGGTTACTGCTGGCTTTCTGAAGATTTGCTGTCTCATTTCAAATAGGACGGCTGACAAGTCACCAACCTGCCCTGATGAGCCTACAGTCTGCAGGAGGATGAGAAGGATGAAGGTACAGATGTCGGCCCTCGGGTGATTGAGCAAAATGGCTGGGAACAAAGTCCCTGCAGAAAGGTGCTCCACAAAACGGTCATACCTGTCTTGCTCAGATCAACTGACTGGTGAAAACAGCAGCAGCCGGACATGTGTGCCTCCTGCACACGGAATGGCATCAGCAGAGCCTGAAGGACTGGCACCTTCTCCTAGTTTCTTAATTACATATGCAAAAGTGTAATATTTTTGGCATTCGGCTCTGTGTAGTTTAGCAGCTCTGCTTCAGGATTCACAAAGATGTTTAAGGGCGCTGTAGAAGGGTCCTGGACAGCTGGGGTTCCTTGTAATGTGACTGTTACAGTTAGAGAAAATGGGAAGATGCTTACGAAAAGCAAGATACAAATCTAGAGTAATTTTCTGTATTTATTTACAGAATGTCTGTAAATAACTCCTACTGAGTTACTCCCACCTTAGGTGAGCATACTGTTCCCAGTCTGAAGATCTAAAATGTTTGGATAAAACTCTACAAATTATTTGGATTGGTCAAACATCCTCAGTTATTACTTCAGTGAGGCACCCTCCTAATGAGCTCCTTCAGATGTTCTCACTTACTTCTTCACTCTAACGATACAGAGTGGACACTACTGTTTCGCTCTTCAGCTGGTACCTGGTACAGCAGCACAGCTGGCTGCAAGGCTCATACAGATCCGCAACCCTCTGCGTTGCCCTACTTTTCTGTAGAGCCAGGTGGCACATTGCAACATCACAGGCTGCAAACACATACCTGAACACATTCACCTTTCTTGGGAAAGCACTACGGTGTGTCAGAGGTCCCCAGCCGTTCAAATTCCTGCAGACGTCATCATCTGTGACCATAGCTTCTCAGCCTGTCTGCAAAACATACCGCTGGACCTAAACCGCAGGGACTGTTAGAGCTGACCTCTGCCCCCGCCATGCCGTGCAGCCCTCAGAGCCCCTTGGCAGCCCCATGGGTGGGCAACAGCAGCGGGCAACACAAGCACGTCCCAGCCTTCCTGCGCTCCCACAGCTCTTGTACAAAGGCTTTTCTTCGTCTGGCGGATACCTCATTATCTCCCTGCAGGGCCGTGTTTCTGCACGCAGGGTGGTGGTTCCCCTTCACCCTCGCGCAGGGCTGCAGAATGCGGATGAGATAACTGGTCCCGGGCAGCCCCAGGCAGCTGCGCAGGTATTAAGCCCTCAGCCTGCAGCTTTTCAAGCACCAAGAGGAGCTTTGTGATTATCAGCAATTACCTAACTGGGTTGGGTATTTCCACTCCTGCCCCTCTCTTGTTTGGTCACAAGATGTTTAATTGGAGACATGAAGAGAGTTTCATTATATTCTCATTGCTGCCTTTCAAGGGTGAAGAATTGCAGAAATGCAACAAGCCCAATTTCCTTGCAGTCAAGATTAATTTGAAAGGTGTCCAGTGAAAGTGTATTATTTCTTAAACTGTAACATACTTGCTGCTACTGGGATAGTAGAGGCTGTAAAATATCTAACAGACATAACAAATGAAGTTTATTTCTCCCAAGTGAGAACTCGTTCAATAACGTTTTAAAAAAAATTAGCAGCAGGATACAGTCTTTGTTGATACTACCTACTTCAGCAGATTCCTTGATGATTATTCTTATTTCCTTGTCAAAAATATTTTATACATTAATTGGTATGCTCATTTGCTGGGTACTTCTGAGTAATAGCTGTGAGAAAACACTAGTGGTGTCTGCAGAAAAGTAAGATTTTTGCACTGAGATGAAGAGTAATCTTTAGTTCTCTCAAAGCCAGGTGGGTCAATATATTCCCAGTGGAAAACAATTTGACCATTACTATGGACAACAAACATAATTTGTGAAAGGTGTATGGAAAACCACTAGAATTGTACAAGAATGTTTATGGAGGCTTGAAAGTATTTTATAAGCACATTTTTGCTTCATAGAAAGAGAAAGCAAACATTGAAAGCTACCAGTTTTTAAAACTATTTTCCATTAAAGGTTATTTTAAGCACCTCAAAAACTGTCACAGAACAGGACTTTAAACAAGATCGAGATGATAATTTCTGACCTTTGAATATCACGAACATTTACTTGAGTTAGGAATGATTCACAATGATGGCATGAATCCATGAAAGGGACTCGGTCTGCAGTAACTTCCATGACGAGTACTTCAGTAAACCCCACTGGTGAGCGGCTTCCTATGACACTGTACCCCATGTCACGGCATTTCAGAGAGCACTGGGCATGGCATGGCCCAGTGGAAGACCTCTGAGATATAGGCTACATTTTGTTTTGAATTAATACTAATTACTGGGGTCCAAATCCATGAGCTGACTGCCATGGCAGGACATCGCTATGGACAGATAGATGCACAAAGGTAAAGAACAGAATTGCTTGCCACTAAAATACTGCTGCAGCCCTTGACTTTAACATTAACATAACATTATAAGCAACTGAATGATGCCAAAGCTTTAGAGTCCAAATGAGTGCAATGAGATGCACTAGAAATTTCAGCTGGATTTGATATTCACATGTTATTGAAATCTGTAATCAGGGAGTGGGCAGGCACCTATGTGTCCACAAGCAGGACGGAGGAGCCACAGACAGAAGCCAGCTGTGATACTGAGAACAGAAACTGGCTATTCCCAGATCACCTTCCTTTTCAGACCAATATATTACTGTTTTCCTTTCTTCATTGCTGCACCACTAGCACTCTTCCTGTGAAGCTGCTGTTGACAGGGCACTATTTTAGCAGAAATAATGTGAACAGCAACAGTACTGTAGTGCCACCGGGCACATTTCCTGCAGAATATCCTCAGATTCACCTGTGCTGAGCCTAGTTACTGCTCATACAGCAATCGATACTCATGTGGTTAAGACAAGTAATCCTGTCCATAACCCTAATTTCACATTTGTTTTGATGGTTGTTATGAGAGCCTAAGCCTCATTTTTTTTCTTACCTGTTAGCACAGAAAAATGATACTGTGTTTTCTACTGGCATGCTTGCTGTTGGATTTTTGCAGTTTCATGGGAGTCAAGGCAGGAGAAATCCATGCCCAGTGCACCTGGGAGCTGCCTGGGTATCATGGAGAAGATGACAGTGCTATGTCTAAATATTGATTTCTGAGATGGAAGTGAGATTCTCTATTCGGTGCCTTGAGGAATTATACCTTGTTTTATCTCCATCTTTTGCACTGTTACGGGTAAGTGATCACAACTTAAATATTTTGCTTCATAAGGGCACATATGTTCTCTTGAGATACTGTAAGACAGAGGTGGATTCCTCGGCTGGTACAAACAAGAAGACATTTCTTTTGAATGTGTACAGGGAAACCAAATGCTCTTATAATCCTACAGGACCTCCAAGAGAGACTGAAATATTCATTTCCACCCACCCCCCACCCCCGACACCCCTCCCCCCAACCCCCCCCCCCCCTTCCCGAAGCAGCTAGTGCATCTCAATGCTGACATCTCTGGTTATGCAAGAAGTAATCATGGGTGATTGAATCCCAGCCTTTTGTAGCGCAAAGACATGCTGCCTTTTTCACTCAATTGAGCTGATTTCATCTTCCAAGGGACGCAGGAACCAATGGCATCCTCAGTGGGAATGAAATCCCTGTTCCTGCAGTCCCTTGCTGTTGATGAGATAGGAGGTGACAAGGCTGGTGCCGGTTTCCAGCTCTGCGGAGAGCCCCCCCAGCCCACCCCGGGACGGTGCCCTGCCCGCCTCCTTCCACACACCACGCCACACCACCTGCGTTAAGTGGCATGGGAATTACACGTCACGAGTGGAAACACCATGCAACCTGGTTTTCCGCAGAGGTTATTTACGTGCCTGAAATGTCAGCTGGGCTGGTTTTCTCCCCCTCCCTCCCTCTCTTCTTCCCCTCCTCCTCCCCGATCCTCACTTAACAGAGCAGATGAAATGCCAAGAAGAAATGTCACTCTGGCAAGTCAGTTTGCTTTGGGGCATAAGTTTCACTTTGATAATGGTATTTGCTCTGTGGGTGGTCAAATTCCCCTCCACCTCCCCTGTTTGGTCCTAACCATTATCTCACGCAAAGATAAGATTCATTAGTAGCTCCTCTAAGCTGTGGACACTGCAGAGCTCATGAAGTAGCATGTTCATTGGTGATAGTGCTTATTAATGACTGCTGCTTCAGTATATCTTTTAGATCTATTCTGCTGCTTTCTCTGTACAGGAAGTCTTCAAAAAATTGCCATAACCAGGCATGCTTTATGTGTGCAACCCATGCATACGCATAAAGCATACATACATTGGTTATTATTACAATTAAAACCAATGAAGCACTCACTACCTGCAAGCCCAAGTGTAAACAAAAGTTTTAGTAAAAGTAATGGAATTCTAAACCCTTAAATTAACTTAAATTCATTTATAACATTTATATTTTCACAAGCTTGGTCTGAGAATCATGTGTATCTCTCTTTCGCAGCGTAAGTGATAGTATTGTTTTGTGGTTCTGGTAGCAGAAATAGATATTCCTGTTTCTGTTGGTTAAAAGGAGGCTTATGAAGATAACATCAAGAAAACCTAAAGAGATTTGGTATCATTTCTCTTAAAACTGGTTCACGCTTTAAACCTTAACTCCTAAAAAATATTTAAATGCTTTATATTGGCATAACCTATTCCAGATAAAGGAAAACAGATAGAGGAATATATCCTGCATCTACTCCAAAAAGGGCTGTGTAGCTTTTCATATACCAGTAATGTCAAATGCATGTAACTTCCTAGGTAGAGACAATACGAATGAGATGAAGAATAAGAGGAGATAATATAAGCACATAAAGTAAGGAGCAGTACAGGGAAAGCAGGCTGGAACAACTATTTATCCTTATTTTGTATAGCACAAACAATGAGTTTTCAACTTGAAAGGAATACATTTCCCCAGAACACAAATCCGGGCAGTGCCACTCTTCACCACAGGATTACACTGCTAGCATGAATGCAGTGAAATTAGAAAAATGCAACCCTCTATCTATACCTTTGAATCTTCAAGGCATAAAATCTACACTTAGACGTCTGCTTTGGGGATGGGTTAACTTCTATGTGCCTACTGCACACCTTCCTCCCCAAAAATAGTTTATCGTGGCTACTGTTAGGGGTAGCTCCTGGCCAACTGCATCCCTGGCTGAGCCACACAGCCCAGTTCTCTGGAGGCAGTGCAAAGAAATGAATGCAATGTCGAAGTGTCCAGTCAGGTTTCCTCCCTCCGGGGTTGCACTGATAAGCTCATTAATGATAATGAGGAAAAGAACAATAACTGAGAAGTACCCAAATTTGAAAAATACCTGAATTTTTACCTTTATTGTCACGGGCTTTGCCACTAAGCTAGGTTAAAGGACTCATTTGAAGTGAGACCAAATTCTGTATCAAATTAATTTAATTTACCCTGGTAGAGGTAGTAGGTTGGAAGGACAGACAGGAGAACCAGATTTGTTTTCTTGACAAGCTTAAAATACTAGCCAGACACTGGAAATTTCTGTTATCTCAACATTGATTTTTAGCCTGATTAGGGAGAAAAGTTACATTTGATGGCTCTCCTGATTCTCAAACTCACACATCGTAATGGATGATGCCTTTGGGATGGAGAGCAGATTCCAGTTTGTACACCAGTTCATTCTTTACAAAGCAAGTAATATGGTGGTAAACCTTCAATATTTTAGCAAAGCCTCTGGGGATCAATATACAAATATACAAATCATGCATATATGCATTCACATATGCAAACACAGGCATGTTTATTACAGGCTTATCTAGCCAGGCTTTACACAACGATGTTGGAAATAAGGGAATCAAGTGAAAAATGACAGATGGCTAAACTTTTACCTTGCCCTTTGTCTTTTTGTATGTAAAAAGCTTTTTTGCTTTAAGGTCATGGAAATGCATATGAGTGTGCATAGGAAAGACTCCTTGAATCGTTGTCATCACTAGAAGAAATGTATCTTGCTCCCCAAAAAAGCAACACTCCTCTCCCCTCCCTTACAACCAGCAGTAATATTGCCCTATCTTACAGCTGTAATCCATCCCCTAAAAAGTGAATCTGAGATAATCAGCAATAAAGCTGACTTATCTATGGACTCTGACAAATATCAGCTTCTCCACATGTTCATGTGGAACATAAACTTTCTGAAGCATGCTCACAAGAGAGACATGGTGCAAGTCCTTCCAAAAGAACAAGGCTCCTCCTTCCCTGAAATCAAAGTGAGATGGGTGTCTAAATACCGTGGGATGCTCTATGTCACTGAGTCACTGCAGAGACAAACACCCTGGCCCTAGTCCTCAGGTGTGAAGGAAACAGAGACCCGGCTGGGGAAGAGCCATGGCTGGTTCATGCCATGTGTTATATATATATACACACACACACACATATACATACATATATATATACACTTTTTTATATATAGATATATATAGATATATAGATATATAGATATAATACTAACCCTTTTCCATACAGGATCACAAAAGGAGACAGGAGAGCACAATCCATCCAGAGCTGTCACTGCAATCCAGACTGCAGATACTGACACTTCTGTTTAGTTAAAGTGCTCTAACACAAATGCTACAGATTTGGCAGTGGAAAAGCTCTATGAGGCAAGCTCTCACGGAAAAAAAAGATAAAATGAGAGAAGATAATGATGCTAAACATGAGTGCATGCAATTATAAGTCTACAGTGTCAACGTCTTTCATATGGAAGCAGATATGGTTACCTCCTTTATTCCCAACAGGTAAAGGCAACATCTGTGTCGTAGCAACTCTTGAAGAAATGAGTGAGTTACCTGAGTGTTTTTTTCAAGCTCCTCAGGGGATTTATTTGCCACAGTGACCATTCAATTGACCACGACGTAAGCTGTCTCCAGCACAGCTGTACTCCCGAACCCCAGCAGCACCCTGCTCTGGGCAGGGAGGGCCGTGCCCAGGCAGGGCTGTGCTCCCCATCCCCGACGCAGACAACAGCTATGGCGGTGGCACGTTAGCCGGTCTGCAGCCTGCTGTGCTTGAGGGTGGGTGGCAGGGTGGTTTCGCTGTGTGCAGCTACAAAGTACAGCTTTCCCTGTATAGCTGTGTTCAGGCGAGGAACACTTCACCGTTATAGCACATGCTGTAAAACATTTCTATTCTAGACATGACCGAGGTCATCACTATTATTTTTACTACATACATTTGCAGTGGTGTGGCAAAAGGGGGTGGGAGAAGAGCATGGAAATCCCAATAGAGCAAACCACTGGAGTTCCTCTAGTCCCTCCCCACACGATTCCCCATGAGCCATCCAGATCCCCTTCAGGAAATAACGTATGTGCTGTTTTACCACCCAGAAGCTGAAGTGAGCTCTCACAGATTTAGATGCTGTAAGTGCTGCCCAGAGAAACTCTTAGTTTAAGCTGGAAGGCAACAGATACCCTTTCACCCTTTGCAACTACTGCATATGTTGAGATTTTTAAAAGAAAAGGCTGTGGGCACATCATCAGATGCAAGGACAGAAAATCTTTCTCGAAGTTCCCACTGTCTCAGCCTTGCACTATTGCCCATTCCACCATATTTTAAGCAATGCGGCTGTGCTGCAGTCCACCTGGTGTGCATGGACTATAAGCTACTCAGGAGCACCCCTTCTTCTCCATTCCTTTGGAGAGTTCCTTATAAGACAGTCCAGTCCCCCAGACATAAATAACCAAAACTAATATATCTACACATGTCCCTAAAGTGCTAGGCATATGTCCCAGCTGATGGCCTTTTAGCTTGGAGCCAGAAATGTCACCTCAGGGATTTGACTTGGCAACTTTTTAAGCAATCAATTAAAAGTGTAGCAGTGTCTTGGGATGAAAAGAAGAGGAAGAAGGGAGAAAAATTTTAGTCCCAAATGGTAAAATGTGGTTGCACTGATAGGAAGGAGCTCATGGACCATGTTTTTGCACAGCATTTTTACAGGCTTTGGGACCAGTTACGAGCTCACAGGTTCATGAACTCCCTCCTGGCCAGGGCCCAGATCTGACACCAGCTGGGCACTTTTCAGCCTTTATAAAGTAAACTACACTCCAGGAGGCTGTCATTCTTTGCACAAATGAGGAAAACCTGAGATGAAGCCATACCATGAAATAATGTGCCAGCGCAGAGATAGTCACTGAGGCAACCCTGCAGAGCTCAACTCCTGGCTTTGGATGGCAGATTCCCAGCTGTTGCTTCTAGGGCCACTGGCAACGCACACACTGATGAAAGTGCTGGGGTTGCTGGCGTTATTAGTGTTGCTCTACGCATTAGCAAGCGGTGCTTGCTTTTCAGACTTCAGTTTGAGGACAGCCTCCAGTCCACACTGTAAAGCAATTTGAGATGAAAGCCGCCAGTCATGTAACGGGTATGGTTATGAGTCAGCAGCTTAAACAGTTTAACAGTTTTCTGGTTGTGTTTTTTTTTGTTTGTTTTGGTTTTATTATTATTATATTATTATTTTTATTTAATAATAAAAGAACAGCATGAAATCCAGGTCTTAGCCTCAGTTGTTTCCAGCAAGAGGAATTAACTCATATTTTGAAGGAGCTGCTAGGTAACAATTTCACCTGGGTGTGTGAGATCACCTTTCACCAGCTCCTGTCTTGAAAGGAAGAGTGCTCTTACAGCAAGAGCAGAGGTCAATACTTAGGAGATCTGGTCTCAGCCCCATGACAAGAAGGTATGTGACCTTCAGCATGAGTCTCAGCATCTCAGGACTCAGTTCCTTCCTCTCAACTAAGAAGTAAAACATACCTTTACCATTTCACTTTAATACCCTGCGAAAATGCCGTTGCACCCTATTACTCCGTTGAGTAACTCTAAGAGGGAGGTGAAAATTGTGCTCTTGATTGCTGCATTATGAAATGGGATATTCATTTTCTACTGAATGGCCAATGCAAAAGTAAAAGTGAGTTCAGTGCAATAAATGTGGTGAAGAACTGAATGTGAGAAGCACTCTCTCAGTGCTTTGTGGGCTCCCTGACCTTCAGCTGAAACCACTACATTTTTCAGAGTCCAACCAATGCTTTTGGGAAAAAAAAAAAGTAACATAAGGTACCACAGTTAGATTTGCCAGGTATGAGACAATACAAAAGCAATGTAACTTTGAGGACACAGGAGGGTTTGTTGCCATCTCTACTGGAAGTAATAATAATGCCTTGCATTTAGCAAGCATTATAATATCTGTCAAGCATTAAGCAGACACTAAGTTATCCTTAGGGCTGCAGTGCTACCACACAGCTCCATATAGGTCACTTTTGTTCCCTTTAGGGCAATGAAGACTCTTTCTTCCGGTACAAAAGAAAAATTATGTGACCCTTGATGGTTAACCTCCAGGACAACCCCATGAGACATGGGAGACGTGGGAATGGGCTGAGAAACAGTGGTAGGGCTTTGCAAAGTCCTGAAGAGCAACTGGGCTGTGGAGTTGAGCTGGACACCTCCCGCACCCCAAGACTTCACTTCTGTTCCCTCGGACTATGTTACCAGAGCAGCTTAGCTTTGCTATCTGAGCAGAGAAAAGGTCCCATTACACAGCTCGTCACACATCAGAAGAGCCCTGGGCTTGCCTCAGCCCTAGAGAGGCCAGTCCTAGAAATGACATTTTGCCCAGAAATGGATTTCCAGGCAAAAAGAAGAAGTCTGTTTTCATATAGACATACCTTCTCCAGAAAATGGGCCAACACTGAGATCACAAAATTTGCCGACGGGAACCAGTGATTTCATATCATTAACACCAGTGAAGACTACAGGGAAACTCAGAACAGCCTGGGACAAGCAGGTGGATGGGAAGACAAAATTCACTGATGACAAGCATAGGTAATGCCTACTACAAAGTACAATGGAAAATTACTCATACTTGCATTTGGCGCATACATTACCTGGCATTGCCTGTGGCCAGGGAGAACTAAGCTTAAACAACTGAAAGAAAAATCTCCATACCTGGTACAGTGAGCCAAATAAGTAAATAAAGTATTAAGAAGTGGAAAGATGTGACAGGAAACCAGACTGAACATATTCTAGTAATGGGGTTTCTTTAATGTGAAAGGAGTTAATGGCTGCCTTCAACTGGGTCATTGGTCTATAGCAAATAACAGCTTTGCACAAGGCCAGAGGGTGTCAGATGTCTCTTTTTCTGTGTGTGAAAAGAGAAAGTCATTTATGTAGGGATGTAGCTGGAAATAACAGGAGCCACCATCCCTGCCAAGGTCTGATCTGCAATCAAATCTTTGGGCAGAGGTGGTTAGCCTGACTGCTACTCAATGGGTGTGAGCATTGCTTGGCACGATCTAGGAGAGGGTGTGTGGCAGAGAAAGGAGCAAACCCAACAGATGAGGAGGGGCTGCAGAGCAGCAGAGCTCCCTGCAGCTCAGAAATGATTGGCACAACAGACGTGAACCTTGCGAGCAACAGGACCTTCCACTGTTTGCTCCTGTTGTGTTTACAGTTCAGGCAGTCATGAGCACCCTTTGCAAATAAACAGGTCGTGTCAAGGCACATATCTGGCTTGTGTCATCCATTTCTTCTCCTAAAGGAAAAATGTCCTACAAGGCCTTAAATATTGATTTTCTTCTCAGACCAAAGGGGAAACTGTTCACTGTATTTGCTAACATGCCCTTATCTCTGAAGAACAGCAAGTAATAGATTCATAAGAGGGTGTGGGGTTCAGGAAGGAGAAATGAAATGACAAGCAGCAGAGAAGTTTCTGTAGAGTCTGAAAAGTGCAGGGGTGTTTCAGTTGTAAGTACGGCAGATAAGTGTGAATGGAACAGGAGCATTCCTTTAATGAGTGGAAGGGGGTGGGGAGCACCTCATACGCATTTTATATCCCTTAACATAAGGGCAGAAAAATATTCAGTGAAACTAAAAAGAAAGAAAAAAAGAAAGCTAAAAAGAAAGGCAATATCTATGTATTTCACGAATTTGGAAGATGCATTGCTACAGAAAATCGCTGTGACCAAATACAGAAAGACCATCAAAACAGGATTCAATATCTGTTAGAATAAGGGCATGCAGATGACCAGCTTATTTCTAAGCAGGCAGAAGTGCCTATATTTCTAGACCTAACAGACAAAACACAGGCTGGCAGAAATCATCCATAACTGTCCATAAGGTTTTTCTGTACTGTCCTGAAAACACCTGGAACAGTGGGTGGGAGTACTGGACATTATAGGTGATGAAGAAAGTATTATCAAGAATAAACTTTCAAATGTGCAAACTAGCCTGTAATTTGCATTAGAATAGCAGAACAAGGGACTTAAGGTACATTTCAGAGGTATGTGAGCAGACACAGCTAGTCATCTTGCACTTACATGCTCTGTCCTTCTGTAATACAGTTACAATTCGGGGCTGATCCTGAAGACTTCCTGACTTTCCACGGTGCTTTCATGAGCCACCAGCACAAGTAAGATGTCTCTTCTGGAACAATACTTCTTAGCATGAATGAAAGTGGTAAAACCAGATTCAAAGCACAAAGAAAAAAAAATACACTTGATGTTCTTTTAACTGCCCAGTACACCTCTTACAGCTCTGGGTGTCTTTGATTTATTCTCCCACACCCACACATCAGGCCTCTGGAAATGGGAGAGTTGCTAACTGCACCTGAAAAATAGTAATTGCTATAAAGGAAGAAACTAAACAAACCTTGCTTTTGTGTGCAAGGGAAGCATTAACAGCAAATCTGCTGAGTCAACATTTTAAAAAACTTGCTATTGCAATGATAAAAAGAAGCACACCCACATCTGTACGCGTATCTGTATGTATAGGAATGGAGCCTCGCAGCTTATGGAGCTCTGTGTTGCGCCAGCTGTTCCAGCCAGGAAGGGCTCTTTGGGTGCCCTCTCCCTGGTCAGACAGCATGAGAAAGCAGAGAGATCTTGACACCAGCGCATGCAGTGAGCCGTGTAAGAGCTTTCCAGCAACAGACCTGCTATAGCAGGAGAGCATCCTTCCCCATCTTTCTACACCAAGCAATGAGCCCACTGCAGGGAGCTCTGATGGGAAGGGAGAGCTGCCTTTGGGTGGTGATGCTCCACCCTGGGGCAATACGCACACCCCCTCACTGAAACCCTCTTGTCCAACAACCTCAGCCAGTGCCAGTTGCTCCCCACAGCCCCCAAACCACATGTGAGAATGAAGCTCCTGTCCTGGGCTTGGAGAATGGTGTCCCTCTCCGTGCAGTGGGCTGGGAGTGGGTTTGTCCCTGTCAGGAGCGGCTCCCCAGTGGGACCTGCTCTGAAGGTAGGGCTGACCCGCGGAGTAAACTGCCAGCAAAGCCTCGTCCAGCAGAGAACTAATTTAGTCTCTTGTACAGTTGATGAATGAAGAATTTCCTCTTGGGACTAAATTACAGGCCTTGTCAGGGTTGCTCTTTCGTGATCTGTTATTTAGATGTAATTTTCCAACAGGGCTGGAACACATAGCCATGAGCGAGAATAGTATTTGCTGTGAACAGCTGCCACACACCGTCCTTCACATCCCACACCCTTTCCACCCTCCCCAGTATCCCCCCTCCCTCTCTCCTGACACACATGTGAGACCCACTAGGCACAACACGCATTGCATTTGTTAGATCCTCATTGAGGTCCTTAATTAAACCACAAGAATGGCATTTGCCCACCTTCCCTGCACCCCTGTTGTACAAAGACTCACGTCTTGTTTGAACATGCTTAAAAACAGATGAGAAGGCTTTTTTCAGACACTGATGATTACAACCCTGTGTCAATCTTTTTCCCCTTTGGCTTGAAGATAGACTTGTGATCCTCCTTTGGCTTTTTGAACTGTTGGAAGCTGTGTAAACACACAGCGTGTTAGCAAAGCTCTGTTGACCTAATGGCTGCTGAGTGCAAAGCGATTACGTTAAAACTCCCATATCTCACAAAGCTGCAGTCTCACCTGTTTTGAGGTCATTAACGATGAGGTCTGAAAATGAAGGCAGGAACATTCTACCTAGTCATTACCTAACGAAGAAATGGCTGGGTAGGACTATTTAAAGGAGTTTTATAACAGTCCAATAATTGTTTTGAGCTTTAATCCCAGGATGCTATCTCCAATTAAGAGGCTGACTATTTTAACGCAAAGCAGTAAATCTAAATGCTAAGGGAACACGTTACAACACAGTCCATAGACCCATCTGGGAGTCACTCTGCTAGACGTGCATCATAAATCCACAGGGCATGGAAGCAATCCAAGATGCAGGGCTGTTTTATCCACTTGCACACACTCACGCCTTTCCTCTGCACAAACTGGGCTATGTGCTCAGAAGCAGCAAGCTGCACAGCCTGCATAATTGGAAGTCCTGTAGGTGAGGATCTGGGCTCCACGATGTGTAAGTGATGACGACCAAATATCCTGAAATAATTTTCAAACATAATGCTGGTGTGGAGCCTAAACAAATCGAGGAGCTGCTGACAGCAAATTATATAGTTTTAAAACAGTGTACAGGAGCTCAGAGGAGAAAATGCTGAGGGATGAATTTGAGCTCACTTGCACACAGGGGTAGGCAAAGTATCTTATTTTATAGCCTTGTTGATGATACCTGGCACCTTGACACTATCCAAACATAAGCCCCATGTGATCACTTTGACATCTGCAGGACAGCTGTGCGTGGGCCCACAAGTCTGGCTCACTTCCCGTCCTTGGGCCAGCAGGGTGAGGAAAGAGTCCTAAGCACAACTGCAAAGAGCAAGGAGATCCTACCACAGGTAGATGCTGAGCAGAGACCTTCCTGGGGACCTCAGAGCTTCCAGGTACCTAGTGGTCTTTCCTTTGGCTGAAATCACTGCAGTGCAGCACAGTGTGGATGGATGGGCACAGAGCAGGGTTGGCACCTTTTGCTTCCCTGCAAGGAGTCTTCATTCCTCTGCTGAAGCTCCCGACGTCCTGCTTTGCTCCGGATGGAAACCATAACACTCTCATTTGACTGTACTGAAGGCAAGCTCAGACTCCAGGAGAAGAAAGAGGGTGAAAGACCCCAGGAGTATGGGTGCTCTCCCAAAAGAGACACCTCCTCTCCGCTGCCCACAGGCTTCCAGCTGCAGGGATGAACTGAAACGAGAGCGCTGCTCTCCGGGAAGAGGGATTTCCATTGCGCTTGGTTCCTCTGCCTTCCTGACTCCGGCAGCCCAGGCCACAGGTCCTTGAAATGCTGTTCCCTGGGGGAGCCTCATTTCCCCCCTCACCCCCAGCCTCACAGGGCGCTGCGGAAAAGAGACGCGGCCGTATTCAGGGACAGGCAATAGAAATAGTGCCACCTACTGACCGGTACGAGTATGGAGCTTCTAGAGGGTCCATGAAGTTATTGCGACTGTGACACGTGAAATGCCATCACAACCCACATATTCATATTCTGGGATGAGAGGGCGGGAGCATAAATGTTATAGTGCATTTACACCCACTCCTGAGTCTGAACAATGTGACTTAGCGTGGCAAGGTCCTTGCAAGAGAGCACCAGAATCCTATTTGCAAACCTGCTCCTTTATCTATGTGTAAATCTTCCAGCAGCAGATTACCGTTTTCTTAGATTTGTCTGTGATTTGAAAACACCTCCACAGTCTGTGTGATGGCTCGTTGGAAAATTTACCAACCTGGGGTGCAAATCAGGGTTCTGCTTTCCTAAGTAACTGGACAAAGAGCAAAACAAAGAGACAGATCTGGCTCCCAAAGACTGCAGTTGGCTTGTGTGTAGCTCATGAGCTGTACTCTATATGTAAGCGATTTTTATGGATGTGCAGATGATGTGGCTCCCTGTTCCCAGAGGCATCAAATAATGAAAGACTTCTTACCTACAGTTTGGAACGCCGTGTCATTTTAGTTTGTTTCGATGACAGTGACTTTGTTTGCAGAACACTATTTTTTGGTACAAGGTTATGACAGAGCATTTACTTCTGGACCAGCTAGCACAGCTGCGTACATATGTGCCCATTAGCAGCAAGTCAACTCAGCACTCCCCCTACCAGGGCTCCAGATGCTCAGTTAAGTGACACACAAGCCTTTTGCAGCGCAGTCTGCACACAAAAAAAAGATTTTTCTTTTCAACAACACGCAGTTATATTTCAATGGCACAAAAATAATTTGAAAGGTTTTTTCCAGTTTCTGCAACTCCCCATGAGACAGCCTTGCCTTCTTTATAACCCCAAAAATACTCTCTGCCGGCAAAGAACCTGGCAGGAGGGCTGCATTTGTACCTCTCAAGGTCCCATGAGTTGTGTTTTGTGACATACTCTGCCCTGTTTAAAAGGAACCAAACAGCAGCTTCCAGGAAAGGCTCAGAATACAGCCTGGCAGCTTTGTGCTGAGTCCTGGCACTCAGAAAGCCCCAGTTGCACAGTGAGACCTACAGCACCTTGCTTGTGAGTGAGAGACTTGCCTTTGCATAGCCTCCTCCCTGTGGCATTTATATTTCCAGAATTTTCTTGTTCCCAGATCCTCAGGAGCATACTTGCTCGTTGTTAGGAACATCTGGTTGTCCTCCTTGAAATGAAATGCTCCAAGCAGTGGATGGAGACCCTTAATGTTGGGCACCGATATGTAAATGTTGGCTACGGTGCCAAAACAGATGGTGAACCACAGTTCACACACAGGCAGGGCAGGAGCAGCTACAGACACTGACACTCACATCCCCGACTGCTGATGAAGAGAGAAGCCATCCCCATTTTTCGTGTACTTTCTTTACCAGCACCTCCCTCTCTTACTTTCCAACAGCTTCTCTCTAGCATGAAGTGGTGGTGGGGAGGTGAGGAATAAACACTTTGGAAGAGCCTCAGCCAGTGCTGGTGGATCCTCATTGCTTCTCTGCTTCATGCACGTGGTGCAAAGTTTCAGACAGCAGCTTCTGGTGGCCACAGCCAGAAGAGTCCTTATGCCCCAAGGTCACTGGAAAGCACAACACTCACCACAATGTCAGAAGCACTATCAGGACTGAACCGCCCAGCAGATATAACCCCTAAGACAACTGACACACCATTAGAGACCACTTTGTCAATAATATGGGGAAAAAAACTTGGCTTATTATAAATCCCACTGGCAGTAAACAGCCTGATCTCTTTCCATTATGAGTGTTTTTGACAAAGGTGAGAATGTTCTCTGGATCTCTTTCCCATCAGCATTCTGCCAGTGTGGCACCTCCTCCTGTTACCACCTCTGGATACCTTGGAGAGGGGGAGTGACGGGTCCTTCCCAGTGCACAGGCATCGCGGGATGCCCGCGCTTACAGCAACAGCAAGGAATTGCTTGAGCCTTTGCCCATTCGTGTTGAGAGTAGGGTAGGTCACATTTCTTCTCAGTAATGTCCCCCATTCTCAAGATTGTACTCTGGATTCAGAGAGTGGTTGGTGTTTTCCTTCAAGATCTGTAGGATGAGTTCCTCCAGAATACTGCTGCTCTTTCTCGCACTCACTTTTTTTCCTGTAGTCTTAGTGTGATTTGCAGGTACTTTTAATAACTTGGAAACCAAGTCAATGAAAAACTCCCCCAAACAGAGGGTTATTTCTGTTTAATCCCACCATTTTTAGGGCCGTCTCAGAGCCGACACATGCCTGTTAACAGCATTGGCAATCCTGCTTGAAGCGTCTGAGAGCAGCTTTGATTCTTTCCATTAATGGCCTCTTAGAGCTACACCCTGCAGCTGCCACATTTCTTGCAGGCATAAACCCTGACATTTAGCATTTACCACTGCTTTATTTAAGGGGGGGTTGTTCTTGCTCTTCCCCATCAGCCTCAGTTAATAATTCTCTGGTGATTTTATCTCCATTTTTATCTGCTACAAACCCCTGGGTGCTCGCTGTATTTCCCCAGCTAGCAGTACTGCTATCAGTGCCAAATATTTCAAGCTGTCAGGACATTACTGAATCAAAATTCCTTGAAGCCACTGGTAGCTCAAAGGTGAAGCATTTAACTATATTGCAATGGGGTTAACGACTCCGATGGCCCCTGCGTTAGCTTGGTGACCAGTTGCTGCTGGTGGCAGCACAGGGACAGCCTTTGCACAGTCCATCCTGGAGCAGCTCCACTTTCCAGCTCCTGGCCTGGGGCCAGGAGCCACCACGACTTGCCACCTTGCTCCAGATTCCTTAGGATTTTCCTGAAAATGTGATCTGTGTTGCATTTTTTCATACTTCTTGGTTAGTCCCTAGTAGGAGAAGGGGTGGGGTCAGATCTGTTTTTAGTGTATTTTTCCTTTGGTTTTAAAGTTTATTTAAACTGACTCACATTTAATTGTCCTAAGGTAAACAGATGAATCACCCAGGGGGGAATACACCTCCAAAGGTCAGGGTTCACAGCAAGTTTTTTTTTTTCTTTCTTTCTTTTCCTTGGGCTTAAATAAGGAAAACTGGGTTGGTCGGAAAATAAAACAGACAGTGACTCAGATTTTTTAGTTTCCTGAACATTTTTCTTTTATATAAGTAAGACTTTTGATAAACAGGTATTGGGCCCACACCTGCCATGGAAAGAGCAGCAGGAGTTCAGTGCAGCGTGTTAACAGAAGCTCTCTTGTTCTGCCACTGAAATTAGCTGGTTGGCTACAGGGAGATTTTTGATAACTCCTAATTCAAGTTCTTCAGACCAAGCATGCTGCAGGGCCCCTTTTTCCCTGATCATAATCAGTCAATGAGAAAACACTATTAGAAAAATAGAAGAAGAGACGTTAAATTAAATTTTGCTTGTGGAAAGTTAGCTGTGATCCCTCGACAACTTCTTACTCAAATTTTTCTCTCCCATTAAAACCCATTCACAGTAAAGGGTTGCTATTTCCGACCTTGCTTGTCTGTGTGGGATGTGTCTCCAGCTCTGTGTTGATAGTGTCAGCTACAGAGGTGCTAGCTGGTGCGGTGTGAGGTTGTCAAAAAACAGGCTGTACATTTGTATTTCCCAGCATTTTTACTTTGATCTGGTTTTCAGGCTTGGAGCTTGCTGGAGTCTATCTCAGGTCACGCTAACAGCACCTGTTATGTATCCCAGCAAGAAACACCCTGCTCAGTTGAGTTTTGTTGCTGTTCCCTTCCCTCCTGTCAGTAACAGAGAGAAAAAGACACTAGTAAAGCTCTGTAGAAACACATGGTGGTAGGAATGATACTACAAGAAAGAGTGATGAAGAAAAGAGGTATTTGCTGCAATGGTTGCTGCTGGATTTCAGCTCCTTCTGGCTCATCTTATCTTTTCCCCCACCAAGCCAGGCAGCGCTAGGACCATCATATAATCTGATAAGAGATTTGTAAGTGGAAAGGATAAACTGAAGTTTTCTGAGCCCTCATCCTATCCTGCTCTAGGATATGTGACAAGACTCTTTGGATGTGCCCTCTAGACCACCAGTCCATCATTCCCTGCTGGAAAAAGTCTGGAGACATCAGCCTCCCTCCTGTGCTTCGACAAAAGTGAGGTCTGAAAAGTGCCTCTCACTTCAGGAACTAAGGTGCATCGTTCTGCCAGATGCAGCAGGGTTTTCCCCCAAGCTCCTGATTCGCAAGGCTGTGAGTGCTTTGCAATTCCCTCCCCCTTCTGTAAAATATGGCGGGGAACAACACTTCCATTGAGATCCCTCTGAGATACTCAACTATCACAGTCATGCTTTGATTAGCTACATATCTCCATGCAAACATGTGGGGAAATACTCATTTTCCCATCGTATTTCTCTCGATATTTTTGAGGGTTTTGAAAATTGGAAACAAAAGGGAAATAGTTGGCATTTGTAAACCATCCAAAATGTTCGCTTAAATGGAAAGACACTCATCAGAAGTTTGCACAACCAACAATGCATTTCACAATTTTCTTGCACTTTTTAAATTACCAGCTCTCTTCTCCAGGTTGCTAGGAATATCACTAGGATGCTAGGAACTGGTAGCTGAAACACTTCGTGAAAAAGTTAGCATATATGACAGCAGCAACTCTAAGGGCAACTCCTGCTACATTTTGGTGACTTTAGGTGAATGGCAAATAAAAAAAGTATTTGGAAGAACTCACTTCTCTTTTCATCACCGCTTGGGTTGTAGTGTAAGTGAACAGACAATATTCCGGTGATGACACTTTTGGCTTACAGGTGCGTAACCAAAAGTTTTCCCCAACTTGATTTAAAAGCGATACGGTCCACTTCAAGACTACCTAAATCAAACAATATTTGTTTGCCGGGTCTCTGAACATCCGTGAATGACCCCTGTTGGAGACAGGAGCTTGGACGTACCTTTGGTGTAGTCCAGTATGACCATTCCCATGCTCTTTTGTCCCTCTGTTCTCACCCTGAATGCCTGGTTAGCAGAGCACTTTCAACAGTGCCATCCCAAAATAGAAGACTTTTAAAATTAAGACTATTAATGCAGAGATTAGTAATCCAGTTTAAGGGAGCTAGGTCTGAAAATATGATCCCCAGGGATGTATTTATCCATCGTCTCTGGCTTTCATGGAAGCCAGGTGTGAACAGTCTCGGGTGCCTACAGATACGGGAAAAGGTGGAAAGGCACAGCTATAGGTGCTTGGTATGCTCTGCAGCAGTAACCAGTGTGTAGTTCTGAGTCCATAAACCTCTCTGTACATGAAGCCCAGCTGGTGCTTCCCTGTCAAAACACCTAACCATTTCCATGTTTCCTCCCCTAGCCCTTTCGGGTTGCTCAAAGCAATCCCCGAGGCCACCACATCTTGCACCTCAAGAGAATCTCCTGATTCCAGATCCACTAAACATCCCCCACATAATCTCCTTATATTTGTTTTGCACTTGTTTGCCGTCTCAAACTATCTTAACCAAAACCATGGGGGCCCCCCCATGGTTTTCTCTTCTTCACACAGAAAGCCTCAGTCTTTGCAGAAAGACCTCATCCCTCTTGCGTTGCCATTCCCTTGCCTCCGGAGGAAGCAAAAGCCTACAGCCAAGCTCTCCCAACATTTTGGAAACCAAAGGGAACACATAGCAACATGGAATCTGTTTGCATTTACACAGGAGTTACCAGAGCCTCCCTGGGCTTTTCCCTCATGCTCTCTCCTTCTTCTTCTCCTCACTCTTTTCTTTCGAACAGTGGACGTGTACCTGGTAACACTGAACTGCTCTGTATGTTTCTTTAGTTCTGCCTCTATTAGTAGCTTCCGTCCGCCCTTCCAGCCCCAAGCACGGAGACCTGGCAGCGAGGAGATCAAACAAACACAGCTGCTCCCGTGTCACTCCTGCCGCCCGCCGGCTCGCTGCTTGCCTGCTCCCCAGCCCATGGCAGCCAGGGTGCAGGTGGAAGCAGATGGCTTTGCGGTTGAGGCGTAAATACCCATAATTAGACATGAATTACATTTAATACCCATGACAGGGTCTGGTAGTAAACAGGTGGGGCAGAAAGCTGAAAGATGCACACTGGAAAAAAATTCTCCTTTCTCGACTTGATCTCAAGCCCATGGAAGTGCATGGAAAGAATCCCCTGGAGCTGTGATGGGCTTTGGACCAGGGTTCTGTTGAAAAGCAAGGGGAGTGCAATAGGAAAAGCTGCATATATAGTATGGATTGGCAATTTTAGCAGGCTTCCCCTTGGCAGGGACAGCTAAAGGAGGAGGGGGGAGGAAATTAAAAATGAAAAGAAGAACAAATTAAAAAAACCCAAACTGGATGGCATGGGGAAAAGCAGAGGAATGGTAATTCACATCTTTGTTTTAAAGACACTCATAAACTCTATTTTGACATAACTTGCAGAAAGTAACAAAACAGTGTGGGTTGCCAGAAATAATGTTACAGCTCTTACATTCGGAATTCTTCTCTTCCCATTTTTCTGGAGAGCTATTTCAGATATTTCTTACAATTTGACCTTTGAGCTGCTTGGAAGATTTACTGAGTGCCTCAAATGCAGTCATTTTTGCAAAACTGATGTGTAGCATTAGCTATAGGAGAGCGTTCCAGTGATGTGCAAATAGGCCAAGGAAAAAAGTGAACCAATAAGGTAACCAAACAGGAATGTAAACTGAATGGAGTCTTTTATGCGAAGGTGAAGGGTTCATTTTTTTCCCAGAATTATGAAATATTGAAAAGCTTGCGTCAGAGCCCCCATGCTCAAAACCCTTAGATAGGTAGAGATGTTTTTAAAGCTACCCAGGCTTCAGTGCATTTGTCCTTGTACCTCTAAAATTGTTGGTCTTGGAAACTCACCTGTAAGTACAAATCTATGGTTGGAAAACATAACAAAATCTATTGTCAATCTTGAATTAATGTTTGTGTGATAATGTTTCAGGCTTGCCGATGTTATCACTTCTACATGGTTTTGGTGGGTTGTTTTTTGTAGAAAGTTTTTTGTGCTACCCCATCTCTAATCTCCTGCACTTCCATCTAAGTTTATCCACACACCTCCTTATGGCATATGTGGGGGCAGATCCTCAGCTGATGTAAATTTACTTGAGGTTTTGATACCTACTGAAAATCTAACGAAATCTTCTTAATGGATATGGAGCAACAGTCACAAAGACCCCACACTCACAGGTTTGCCTCAGCAATACTCAAGGCTGAATTTACATTTTTTCTTTCAAAAATTGGCTCATACCTGTCAATTTATTTCCCATTTTTCATGACCAGAGTGCTGTGTTTTTCACTTGAAAAGCCAGGCAAATTCTTCCTGGAAGTTTGTGTTGGTAGTTTAAAACCCTTTGATTCCTTTCATTCTGATGCTTAACAGTTCCAGTGATTGAATCAAGAAATAGAAGCAACACCAAGTGACCCAAACAACTCAAAATATACCAACACCAGAGTCAAAAGACACAAAAAGGGATACATGGAGTAAATAATGGGTTTTTTCCCTGTCATATATAATGACCCAATAATTTCAAGGTAATGCCAAAAAATGGGGAACCAGAAGTCTAGGCAGAAGCAATTCTGAAACAAGAAGGCTAAATAACCAATACGGTCTCTGCTGTACTGTGTGTTTTGCTTGTCCCTATGGAAGAACACCAAAGGGAAACTAAGGTAACACTCCTGCAACTGTTTCTTCTATTCAACAGATACCCGTTTCCAGTCACAATTGAAGACCCTTTTTGCTCTAGAAAGTGCCGCTCACTGAGAACAAGTAATTCCCATTCAAACACCAGATTCGGACATGGGTAGTTAAATGTAGTGTTTAATTATGGTCAAGGTACATCCGTTTTATTCCATTGTAATGCTAATTGTCTATTTTTTTTTTTTTTTTTTGGCTAAGTAGGTCAGTGCCAGAGACCCAGAGATGCTGAAGTAATTCCTGGTTAGTAAAATATTCCTGTCCATTTACTGTGGACCCTGCAGTGCCTACATCTGGACTATGGTTTGCAGTGCATCAACAACTGCTGAAATAAATACACAGCTAATCTGTCAGTCAGTGAGATTCCATGGCATGCAAACTGGTGCTACTTACCTATCCCACGTGACAAAACCCTCCTGTTTCAACACTGCCAAAAGCTCTCAGTCACAGTCACTCTGTACCTAGAGTTGGTCTCTCTCAAAGTGGTCATGGGTTGAGTCCCACTGGAGAGGTAGCACTGGGTGTCTGCACCACTGAGATGTTCCTCTTTAGGGAAACTTGCCTGGCCAGTAGCATGGATGCAAAAATAAGCAGTTGCTGAAAGACACCAGCATTGCATTAACACCAAACAAAGAGCTGAAAATTTTCATTACTAGCCTTCTCATGGCTTTTAGTCATACCTTAAGCGAGGGAATGGAGACGTATGTGATAATTAAAGCAAAAAGATCTTTTTGAACCTTAAAAGATGTGAGTTTGACTTAATTTGAATCTTAGACAAAAGTTCACATGGCTTTTTATTTCACCCAAGCCAGTTTATCCGCCTTTCCTTTTCAGACAGGCTTAAATTTTAATCCTCAATACCTGTGAAGTTATTTATGCTAGTTTATTTGTTTGTTTGTTTCCAATTAACTTTTAATTCATTTTTGGGTCGGAGCAGCATATTTATTTTTCAAAATGCTGGGTGTAACCACTTATATAAACAAATCTGCCTCACTCCTTTTTTTTCCTTTTGATGTTGATTTCCATTACTTTTAGCCCCATGTGTGATGGGAGACTTTCCTACATGTCCTGGTAACTCTGGTCTCAAATAACCATCAGTGACCTGAATACCCATTTAACAACTGATTATCAATCAGAACAAGTAGAAAACAGTGGTCCTGAAAGACAACCAGGGCTTTTAGTGTTAGAGGCAGCTGAAAAGTTGAGCCACATTTAGATTAAAACCATTTCTTTTTAAGCAGATGAAAACATCTGCAAAACATGACTACTTTCACTGATCTCTCCCCATATTTTTTATTTCATCAAAAAAGTAAAACCTCCAATGTTTCAGCCCAAATGGACAACTCAATCTAGCTTTCAAGCTGAAAGTATTTGGGTTTTGTGGGTTTTTCACCAATTTTTACTTCGTGCTTTTTAGTGAAACTGTGTCATTTCCTACAGGAAAATCACAACAGCAACAACAATAACAAGTGCTTCATTTTCCAATCTGCTGTATTTTGTATACAGCTTTAGAGTCCATCAAACATGGGCTAGAAATACAAGAGGGGAAAAACCCCACTAACTGGCTGTCTACTGGGATATCTCCATTGCCTTATGCTGGGAATATGGTCCAGTGATCCTCATAACTGCACTAAGTGTTCCTGACTGCATTAAGGGAAACATTTGTTAAGGCAGAAAAAAAAAAGAAAAAAAAAAAAGAAATCAAACCAGGACAGCTGGGTTTTTTTAATTTCCATAAATTCAGCCTCCCTGGGTTCAGGTTCTCCCTAGCTTTTATGCAAGCAAACTGTAAGGAAGGGTAAGGGATGAAAGCCAGGAAAATTTTGCAGTCCTTTTGAGTGATTTCAGGTGTTCTCCATTTCTGACTGCTAGAGGTGAGACAAAAATTGTAGGAGGTGATGTAATGTCTTGATCTGAACTCGGAGTAGGTAGCAGAGCTGTGGGTGCACAGCAAATAGGAAGTCATAAGAAGCATTCTGCTTCCTCAAAAGGGTATTTTAACAGCTCATCTAACACTCACCCAGCCTTTACCGTAGGAAATTTAGGGACAGAAAAAGGTCCCATGAGGTCTGCAGTAGAAGTTGGGAGAGTGACCTTCTGTCTATTAGGATACAGAGCAGAAAGATGAATGCAGTCCTTCTGTAACCTCACAGCAAACTGCTCCATTTGCCACCCCCAACCTCCTCTAGGAAGCCCTGCCTAAATGGCACAATTGAGACCCATTTATTTAGTGGATAAATTTGTACATGAGTTGTACAAAGCGATTGGAGATTTACACACACATAGAAGCCAGTAGAGATTAATTACTCCTTTGGTCTGGAAAGCACTTCACAAATGCAAGTCAGCACGTGAGCACTAACTACCATTATTTCTCTCTATTTCCCCTCTAGCTGGCTTTTTCATACCAACCGATAGCCAAACCATTGTAAAGAAACTAATATAATAGTAATGGAAATAGAGACGTATACACTTTCAGCTATCCAAAGACCCCTTTTCCCATCATTAGCTGCCTCAGGCCAGAGCACAGCTGAATTGCTAATTGAGGCTGAGCATTTTCTTCAGCTGAAGGATGATTCACCCTGCCTGCACGCAAATGTTTGATCTGCAAAGGCGAAGGGTGGCCATCGGCTGCTACGGCAGATTTGTCCAGCTCTGCTGTGATACAGATGAAAGAGCACCGACTCCAAGAAACAAAGCTTCAGTGTAGCCTAATTAGAAGGGACACTGAGTCACTAAAACCTCTCTGCCTTTCTTTGAATGGTATATGCATATCATTCCCCAAAAAGCACTGACACCGTGCTCCTGTACCCCAGGGAAAGGAGAAGCCTCCCTGTCTGTGCCACAACAAAGCGGCTGACTTCAGTTTTTACAGTAAAACCAGGCCTAGTCCTCCCATGGAGAAAACCAGCAGGAGGGCTGAAAACCGCACATGCAACTGTTCAGAGTTGTTGAGGTCCTTCATATCCAAGACCGAAACAACTACCTTTTCATCATAATTCATCTTTTTTTGCAGGTACAGGTCTTTGTTTCCCCATTCATTCCCTTGCTGAATGGGTTTGCAGGTACAGTGCTGTGCCACAGGCATGAAGTGACTGGTTTATTCGCTGGGCCATGATGTTCAGTAATCCATCATGCCTTTGTCATACACACCAATTCCCCTTTCTTCTCTTCTGGCAGACAAAAGGGGCAACAACTCGATGCAAGTGTAATTCATGTCCACTCTACAACCCCTCTGGAGTGCCAAAGGAGATCTCTTCTGGGAAAGAGAATTTCCAAGTCCTCAAATCCCTAAGCTTTAAAAGAATAGTTCCAGCCTGTGGCATTTAGGGGCTTCAATAAAGTTGGTGAAGAAGGGAGGTGTGTGATGTGTCTGTTTGCTTACTTTCTGGCTACTTGAATGGTTCTGCCATTTTCCCAAGACTCAAAAGGACAATACTATCATAAAGATGACTATGAGGGCATACAAATTTCATATGTGCTGGTGAATGAAAGATTTGCTTCCAAACACTGGCTGCATTCTCAAACTCTCCACACCTCCCAAACGTGGTCAGGAAACCTCATAAGAGCCGACTCCACAGTAAATGGTCTGAACCCAGTTGGGCCACAAATGCCATGAGAAGAAAGTTTCTCATGCCACAGTGAGCAATTTTTCCCATGTAGACAAGGCCTTAATTAATCTTTAAAGTGTTCCAGTTTTAATTGTAGGTCACAGTTGGGGCTGGTTCTTACCATGGCTCCTGTCCAGCAAGGCTCTTAAGCACATGCCTAATTCTAAGCATTTAAAGTAGCATCGTTGACTCCTATGGGTCACATGCTCAAAACCATGTAGATGTTTAAACTTCTGCTGGATGGGGGCTTGCCTCTGAGCCTGACTGTCCTCCTCTAGTCACAACAACAACTCGATGCAAGAGACACTGCTCCCGAACCGACCTTCAAAGTTCTGTCTGAAGGCATACTGGCAGGGCCAGACAGCTGGCAGGCTTTGCATTAGTTTGTTCACCACAGTATAAATTACCTCTGATTTGCTTAATGACTGTTTGGAATCAGGATGTCTCAGCCCCGCTAATACATTGCCTCATGGGCAATAATCCTTTTTTCTAGAAGAGTCATAGGCAAAGTACGTTTTCAGCAGAATAAACCACTTCACACAACTCTAGGTGAACTATGTGCTGTGTAAGTACCCTGGCCTCGGTGAAGATAGCAAAAGCAAACGAATGTGTGCTCACTTTGTGTGCTTGGTTTTAAGGAGTGTGGTTTATTTCTCGGTAAAAATAACATTTCTTAATGAGGATGTTATCAGCCAAAACATTGATTAACTGTGGCTTTTAAGAGCTTAGTCAAAGAGGTATGAATTTAATTAGCCCTCGTCAAAGTAAGAAGAATTAGCATTAAGCTGTTTTATAACTCAATTCTCCTGGCTGGAGGACAAAATGAAAGGAATCATTTTTTAAAGGGAATTATTAGAAAGGTGATTAAGTGATACTGTCATGTTTGCCTGGGCTCCAAATATAAATTTTGTTTTAAAAAAGAAGAAATATGGAAAAGGCAATTGCAAAAATGCTGAAGGCCCCAGTTTATGATGTTGGTGTTGCTGTAAGCCCTGATTCTCTGACTTGTGCTACTTTAAAGAGCATCACGAAGCAACATGACCAGTTAACATGAAGTTCAAACAGACAGTATCCTATTTGTTTAGAGGTCTGCCAAATGAGGATCAAGATATGCAAGCTAGCTGACTTCAAAAAACACTTTTTCACACCAAGACAAACCTTCCTTTCACATTTCTGTAGTGTGCATAATAAAATAGCCTGTGCCAATGTTCCTCCTCTGTGAAATGTGAAACATCTGCACCTGTAAGAATCAGATCAAATATGCAATCTAAATAAGGCCTAATTTTTTAATTAGTGTTGCTTCTTGAAATATATTTGCAATTTTTTTGTCACTGAAGCTTTTTAAAGCAAAACTAAAAAAAAGTCTGAGAGGCTGGAGAGTTCTGCATAGGAGTCCTTTCCCACTCTGAAATGCTACTCCCGAGGATCTGCTCGAAGTGCTGAACACCCTCAAGGGAGCTGACGGACATGAGCGACTCTCATTTTACAGAACAACTCCCTGCTAGTGGCCCTCACTTCCAGCTAAGGTCCCCCTAGAGAATGAGGAGCTGCCTTGCTTCCTGGCCTCTCTGGATGTCCCTCTGGAGGCATCTGCTGTCAATCGGTGAAGCCACGCGATGCTCCCATGCAGGCTCCTGGGGCTGCATGGCACCAGCAGAGCCTTCCCTGATGATTCACAACTTGTCGAAGCTGTGCACGCAACGAAATCCAAGTGCATGCATCTTGGAACTTGGAACCCTAATCTGTGATGTTTTTGCTGGTGGGAATAGACTTGTTTTTCTCCATGTCTATTTCTTTAGCCTTGGATCAACTTGAGAAAAAAAGTTTTAAAAAGCAATGGCAGGAAGGCTGCTGAAGAGGGGCTCTGAACAAGAAGAGCCTACTCAAACACAGGAGGCTTCGGAGAGCCTGCAGCAACAAGTGGGAAGGAGAAAGGAAGGAGAATAGAAATATTCCAAAATGCTGCAGGTAAAAAAGGAAAGGATCTGGGGTGTGAGACTGCTCAGAGAGGAGGAAATACCCTGGGAAAACAGCTGCTGGAACCAAAGCACTTCCACTTTCAGCCCCGCCCCCCGGCTGGTTGAACATGCTTACACAGTTCTGAGCAAAACCTGGAGCTTTTCAGGACAACTGTGGCTTGTTTGGCTGATGTAAAAGACAGGCTGAACTCTGCAAAAAGTAACTGAAAACAGTAGCGTACCGAGGGACAAGTCACGTTGTCAAATGATTTATGGTTGTTACTCAAGATACATGCCTAATTGAGAAAGCCACATAATCTCAGATGAAGGAAAGCTTCTAGCCCTGCAGATCATCTCAGCAAGGCTAAAAATCCACCACCGCTATTCATTTAATCCTTCTCATCTCCAATGAAATATAAATATGGTGACTTCCAAGAACACGTGCAATCCAGCTTGGAGGAACAATAAAGGTAAAGAGTCAGATGGTTTGTCAGGTTTCAACAGATGGTTCTGATGTTGAATTGGCCCCTTCCAGCTTCTCCAGTCCCAGTCAGAGGACAGGGAAGCTGTGACTGAAACACCTGAGAGTTGCGTGCTCTCCTCCCAGGAATGCAAAGAAATGCAAAAAAGCTTTGGTGAGCAAATACCCAGCTGTGTATAGAAGAGTCCATGTTGCGGAACGGGAGACTGTGGAACACCACTGCGAAAGCAGAGGTAATAAAGCTATGTGGTATAGCTCTGACACAAAAAGCTGTACAGCTGTGCCAGTGCTTGAGCTAATTATTCCTAATTAGGGTAGGCATGGAGCCATATTGTAGTGTGCTTGGAACGAAGCTAATAGTCCTTCCTGCACAGGCCCGCAAGGTGCCAGGTATGTTTTGCTGGTTTTAGGTACAAGTAAAATAGAGGAACCTTTGTTTTAGGTGGTTCTGTGCAGTTTGTAGTTAATTGTATAATGGCAGGTTGCCTCCACTAAAAAAAAAAAAAAAAATGGGATGCATATTAAAAACTCAAATAAGCAACTGTGAACTACAGAACCACAATTCCACCACTGTCTGGAGACTCTTACAGCCTGTTCAGTCACCCAGAAGCCTTTGTTGGAATCACAGCCCCATAATTCAACATTTCCCAAGCTCTACTCTGTTACTATCATTATTATAGCTATTTTTATGTTATACAGAGATCAGCATTTTGGAGCTATGCTCTATACCCCCTGCAGCTGGTTCAAGCTATGACTACACCTGCTGTTGCCTTTTGCTTTTGCAATGGCTGCTACCTCTTTCTCTTCCCGTTCTTCCAGGAGCAATGGAAATGCATGCCCTGTTTAACACCTACTCCAGCCTCCTTCCTGCGTCCTCACGTGCTACTTTTCTCACTCTTTTGTCCTCCACCAGAAACAGTGCGCACCTCTCTGGGAGCTTCCTGTTTATCTGAAGCCAAAAGAGATGCCAGAGCAGTAAATTAGCGTCCTGGATACATTTGCAGTTTATGTAAACATTCATGAGGCAATTCCTAACCTCATGGAAGCTACTGATAAATATCCCCTTGCCTCACTGCAAGAAGTGAAGACATGATGTTTTCGCCCTGCAGCTCCTCAGCCCATGTATTTGAAAACTAATCCATCCCCATGGGCCATGACCACAAGGTGACACCCACAGCCAAGTAAGAATATTCTATAAGATCTGCAGCATTGGAATGTTATTGGAATGGATGGTGGAAAGAATGATTTATAACATGAAATACTGCATCTACCAGTTGCTTTTATGTATATGCATGTATATTTACATATATATATTTACACTTTTATATACTTACATGTATACACACTTATATATGACATACAAAGTACATTAGTTGGCTGAATCTACTTGACACTTTAATATTGCAAGAAGGAGTCAACAACAGTGTACCAAACCATGTAGCTAGTTAAGCAGTTCCCATCACTATTTTTCACAGAACGGAAATTTGTAATGTCTGCTTCGGGTTTTCTCCCCGAGAATAAATGTCCCTTGCCTCAAAGTTTTTCTGATTCTTGTGTGGTTTCATTTGGCATTTTGACTGCTGAAAAGTGGTCCACTTCACCTGGTTTTTAAATTTTAATCTAGGTTCCCAGCAGCATGAAGACATGGTTTGGGTTTTGTGACAGAAACTTCTAGAAAGGAATCACTGAGGTCAAAAAGTGTTTATTTTCCTTTTTATGTAAGTAAATTTCCTCTATTAAAAATGGAAATTTTATGTGACCAGTATCTTTTAGACAGTGCATTATCACAGTAAGATTAAACTCTAGGAGTAAATACTACACACACCCCCCAAAGGAGTAAGACAGTAAGAAAAGCATTATTGCTTCTTCCCATGCACATACATGTGGCTCTTCAGTACAGAGACCAATTCCCTGATTTTACAGGGGGAATTTCCACAGAGATTTGCCATGGGAATCTTTATTTCCTCTGAGGTTCTGCAGACATGTTGGCAGGTGCTCTAGGATGGAAAGATGGGAACAAGAAAGGATTGCTCCAGAAGAACTGCAAGACCATCAACAGTGTCACCTGAATGTCCCTAGGATCCAAATCCTGGTCTTTCAATCTGAAAGGGGTTTTCCTACGCCTTATTAACCATGTTGGCAAAGTTGTTTTATTTCCTCTGTCTTTTGTGACTCCCCATCAGGGGCTGGGGGTCCTTCTCCCTTTGTGACTGCCTGCTCAGCAACCCAAGCTCCTCAAGATCTGCTGATCATTCAAGGAGCCATAGCAAATTACTTAGGCAGTCACCTACTGAGAGTCTGGACTTGGGACACGGGCAGTAGAGGCTGAGCTGCCTAGCAAGCCTGATTTCCCAAATATACCATGCCTCTTGGTTTGGGGACAATGAGGAATTACTTTATTCAGACACTAAGGAGGCACAGAGAATAAGCTGGAGGACACTATTACAGGGAAGGGCCCAAGGGGAAGCTACAGAGAAAAGCCCTGTAGTGGCATAAGGAGAGGGAGGAAAGGCCCTACAAGAATAAGAGATGTGGAGAAGGACCCCCAGCCCCTGATGGGGAGGCTGAGGGGCCATGCTAGTCTGATAAACACATAGTTCTGTACTGAAGAACAAGAAACAAACAACGCCGATAGAAGTCAGTGCTGATCATTACTAAGCAAATGCATAGCCACAGCCAAGAAGGTTCATTCTCATCCTGCTTCCTTAACGCTGTCCTCGCACTGTGTTTATCCGTGGCTGAACACACTAATTGCCCTGGGAGAATTACAAGAGTGAAGATGCTAATGGGGGCCTATACCTTCAGATGCAGTTCCTGTCCTGACATAGGTTAAGTCCATGTTCTAACACATCTAGGTGTGGTTTAGTTGCCTTCTGTAACCAGCTGATTATATCTACACTTAAGTTGTCCCAAAGTGACCACCTTTCCCAGGTGTTTCAGTTTTGGAGTCCCTTATTTTAAGTGGTCTAATTTTCACTGTGTAACCTTTCAGCTCTTAATGATAGCTAAGACTTCTCAGCTTCTCAGTATCCAAAAGAACCAGAAGTGGCTCTTCCACTGGTCCTTTGGGAAAATCCTCACTTCAAATTTCTCCCTTTCCTCTGTGTTTCTGTCTTTCATTCCTGAAAGCCAAGTGGATGCCCAGGCTGTGGTGCCTCCAGTCCCGGCACTCTCCCAGGCATGGTCACGAGGACCCTACACAAGGGATGTGGTTACACAGTCACTTTTCTATATGAGAACAGAAATGGCCTTTGAGGAGAATCGGGGCTGGACCAGCAGCCAGATATGCACCACTCAGTGGGTTTTTCATAACTCCAAACACTGAGCCATAGAAATTTGATGAACCTCAACCATCAGAATTCTGAACTCCAAGAATGGCACTTTTTACAACCAGTGCCTGCTTCCCAGCATCCACTGCCTTCCCTTGCTTCATTTATTTCAATCAAGGGCTTCATAATGCATAAATAAAAAAAAATATAATTGCAATTAAATGATAGGCAAGAAAAAACACAATCTTAGACTAGGTGTAAGCCATCAGGTTCCTGATCCAGGAACCCTCTCCACTCAGGTACTGAGAGAGTTTATTGCAGCAGGGATAATATCACCTATTTGTTTTTCTCTAGCTGAGATTTTCAAAGCAACTTAAGAGTTAGTGATTATATGAATGAGAAATCTTTAAGTCTTCTATTTATCTTTGAAAACCTACCCTTAATAAATCCAAATAATAATATTATTGTATGCACTTACAAATGAATTTTCTGGGCAGGAGATTAACATAAAAATTAAACGCTGTGCTATCTGCTGTTACTATCTAAGTTGGTACCTATCTCATATTGCTTTAATATCTGGCCTATATTAATGCAATATCCACACACTGTCGCTTCTTTATAAACACACGTTTGCCAGTTCACACAAACACTCCAGCAAAGACTTTCATATGAATCCCCTTCTATTATATTCAGCAAGAATCTATAGAAATGAATCAAAAGACTCATTTTTCTACCCTTAGGAAGATTCTTTCTTCCTATCATTTTGCCATCAAGTTTATAATTAAAGACACTGGTTGCTGTGGCCTGTATACATAATTGCAATATATGATCAAGGATTGTAAGCACCACGATAAATGCATTATCACACTGTCTAATTATCGTGTTATCTGACTGACAGGAGGCTGTTTTATCTCTATCTAGAGATGAAGGACATATCTGACAGACAGCAGGACTTTGCTTTGATGTCAGATTTGTATATGAAAGAATCAAAGAGTCGAGACCCTTCGAAAATGGTTCCAATGTGGTTTAATCCCACCAGACAATTCCCTGCCTCACTGCCAGAGCCTGCTTTGAAGTGGCATTGCACAGCGCATGCTGCTAGTGCGTATTCCCAAAAGCTGGAGCGCTGAGTGTAGCCCCACATGCTGAGCAGAAGGCTCATGTCCTCTGTCTCACACATCCACCCCCTCATTCAACAGATCATAGGGCGGAGGGAGGATGTGGTGTGGCCGGCAGGCGGGGAGGGCTGGAGGAACATGGGTTAAAGTGCCATCCCCAGCACACACCTGGGGTGTGCGGCCAGGCGCTTCCTGCTATTGGCCATGCTTATCGTCAACACTTTCTACAGGAGTGCAATCAACTTGGGTTCATCATGCAACTGCTGCCAGCACCCCAGCAAGAGCATGTTCAGCATCTCTTCCACCGCTGGGACCTCCGCATCCCTGCTGAGAGCTTGCATACAACTAACTACAACACATCCCTTCCCCCTTTCCACCCCTGTATGACCTGGCTATGTACCACCAAAGCACTTCTCCATCACATTAGTGATAACAGCCAAGTGCTGTTAAATGTCTGAGTAATATGGAAAGGCTGGGAACAGAGGAGATTGGGAAGGGGCACCAGTGGTGGGACAGGTAAGGGTGAAACAGGCTAAAAAGGAGGGAGGAGTACAGAAGTGTCGACCTTGAAAGAGTAAGTGAAAGCGTCCCCTCCTGCACATTCCCAGTGGCTCGTGACCTCACATCCTACCATTCTCGGCTCACCAGAGACCTGCAGATCCCCCTCCCCTGCTGAGTGCTTTGCTGCTCACTGCTGCTTATCTCCCCAGTGACCTACTGCTGCTACACTTCAGGCAGTCAAGTGGCTCAAGCCCATGCGATGGCACAAAGGTTAATTTTGTCCTCCTGTGCACATTCATTATGATATCATCTCTAATTACATGATCCATTTTTCCTTAAGTATTTTTTTCCTGGGGTGTCTGATTGCCATCTTCAGCCTGCTGAGTTAAAAACAACACAGCATCCCCACACAGCACCAAAAGCCTCACAGATTGCTGCACTAACAAATCATTTCAGAAATGGTTTTCATCATTTCAGTAACTGCATAATTATGATGAGATAATATAACAGATTTGTAAAAAAATAAATCATGCCAGGAGCCTGGAAATAGTTTCTAATCATTTTTGTGGTACAGGAATGAGCAGATAGTTTTGTTGTCAGAGGTTTTAGGGTTTTTTATTTGGCTAGTTTCATCCTCCTTAGCACATTCTTCACACACCCTTTGGCCATTTATCAGTCATAGCAGAGAAGGATGAATCCTGTGGAGTTCAGAAACGTCCTAAGTCTGGAGCACTTAACTTTGCAAATTAAATATTTTTCCAGCATGGAGTTTGTTTGTATATTTAAACTTCCAGGTTTTAAAAAGTAAAACGAACTAACTTTCCTTGCTTCAGCCCCAAGAACTCACAATCGCTCTGTGAATGCTCAAGCCTCCACCTCCCTGTGTCAAACCCAGCCAGAGCAATCCATTTCTAGAAGCAGGAAGAAGGAACAGTTTCAGCAGTGGGAGCACCTCCCTGCATAGAGAGTCTCAGTTCCCTCACATCACCCTGGTATCCTGCAGGGTAAATATCAAATTCTTTTTTTTCTGAGTTTCAGATCAAGTCTGTACCTCCAAGATCTTCCACTTCATCTACTTTCCCATCATTTTAACTAATATATGATACCTTATCAATCTGACTTTTATTCCCTGGTTAATTTCTCTTTGCACCTATGTTTTTTTGAAGTAGAGAGATATCGGTATCGTTTACAAGACAGGTACTTGTGTGTTGCCAGGCTTAATGTCTAACAACTGCCTGTCTTCAGGAATAGAGGTGAAGGACTCCCCTGTTTTTTATGCTGCCATAGCTGATTTATGATCACCTAATGACTAAGAACCAGAGGTGTTTTGGGTGCATAACTAAGACCATTGGAAGCAAAGCAGCCAAGCATGTTTAGGGACCACAGGCAATGTTTGCAATACAACAGCAGCAAAAACACAGACACGGAAGAGGTGAAGTTGCTACAAAAATCCCCTGTGGATCTGCCTGCTGTAAGCGGTATTTCTCCCTCTGCCTCTGTGCTTGAGTCGCAAGAAATTCTTCAATTGCAGGTGTAGCCATAGGAAGCTCATATCACTCTATCCTCCCCAGCAGCAACAACAACTCTTACCATCTCCCTATGGACCCTAGGGAAGCAGACAGCTGCTGCTGGGCCTCTGCCAGTGTGTGAGTGTCCTCAAGCCCCAAAGCAGCCTTCTGCCAAACTTTTACAACTCCAAAAATCATTGTTCGGCCATAAGCAACACCCTGCCATTGCCACAGAGATGCCTACAAACACATGTGGGAATATAAAACACAACAGCAAATGCCTACTGGTATGTCTAATAATCAAACTAGAAACAAAGATCAAACTGAACTTTATGTCTTAAAATCAGCATGGGTAACCTCATAGTTACCAGATCGGCACAACAACAAACTGATCAGGGGGCATCGGCACCTTGGCTCAATCCGTCAACGTGTCTCCTTTTTTTTTTCCTATGGCACAGACACGTTTACTGGTTTATAACACTTGAGAGATGCTGCTGTTCTTCTACACAAGTATTGTCAGAAAAATCTGGTTATATTTATAAATACATATAAACACTTAAGATTAACTCTTTAGAAATATTTTGAAGATTTTTATACATGTTCTTAACCCAATACAATATTTTTCTTGCCTTACAAATAAATAACTTGGAGATTTCCATGATGTCAAAGTGCAGCTTCCCTTACTTTTAAATTGCACTTGTAAAACCTGTTGGCCATAAGCAACTCTAGTACGCTTACTGGTGTTCTATTGTCCAGCACTTTCAGTAATAGAAGTACATTTTAACCAAATTATTATGCTGTTGAACTCTTCATATAGGACTCTGCCTTCAAAGCAAAATGGAAATAAAAGGGGCAACAATCAACAGATTTATATATATATAAATACATAAATACATATAAAAAAATGTATACATACCCACTAACATGCACGAAGATGTTAATTATGTGTTACACTCAAATTGTCTTTATTGTTATATGATCTGCAGATGTGGCTGCTTTATCCTGCCAGACGTTCATTATCCGCTATTTATTTTTAAAAGCTTTGTTTACTGTGCAATAGGGATCTTTTTAGTATCTTGTCCATTCTGACTGCCAGCCCTCTGGAAGTCCTGGCTGCAATGCAGACACCAGACACATTAATTTTGATTTCAATGGAAGGTGGATATTACTGATATGATAACAGTGAAGAAAAAGTCCTTTAAGCAGTTCAGGACTGAGTGAACCCCCAAAAGCTTTAATGAAGGTTTTGTGGGAAACCACATCACTCAATGAACATATGAACATTTAAACAATGCAAGGCCAAACTTTTTCAAAACATGAGATAACTTGGAACAGTTATCAGCTGCAGCTCATACAAGAATTCATATACTCTTATATACACGATAAGTGTTTTACTCCATTAGGAAACTCTCTGGCTTCAGCTCAACTACTTGCAGAATAAAATTCTACTTACTATGGGTAAGGCTGTCAAACCCTCAGAAAACAGACTTACTGCTAGAGGTGCCCAAAATTTTCTCATTGAAAATTTTCTTTCTATTATATAGAAATGTTTTTTCCATATGAGCAATTTTGCCCCATTGAAGGTATAGCATAGATCTGTTTGAATGGATTTTTTAAATTACTAAAAAAAGCAAGCAAAGAACTTTTGGCTTTTAAGTAAAAAAGGAAATCCACTGAAGACACCTAGCAGAAATTATTTACTTTCTGGATGGGACTCGCTCTATTCAGCCTTACCGAGTGTGGAAATAGCCATATAAGTAATTTGAATTGCAGGCTAGGAAATGTTATACCAAGCATTTGTACCCATTGCTAAGCAAGTGCTAACAAGATATAGTTATCTAAATAAATCAACAGACTATCAGCTTCATACTGAGCTCTCCCAACGTGTTCAATCAGCATCAAAGACTACAGAAGCCTTTGTTTATTTTGACTAAGGTTAAATTTTTTCTATATTTTAATCAATATTTTAAATTAATTTTCTGCATGAGCTAAGGCATCTCTGCACAGCTGAAGAAGTGCCTTCTCTGCCTTCAGCCTTTATCTGACTCTAGCAATGCAGAAAAGGACCTCAGAATACAAATGTTTTGGTAACTAAGCGGAGTGATTGAAGGGTTTCTTTGTCAGAAGTATCCTAAATACTTATTTAATTCCCTCAAATAAGAGAAGGGTTCATGAGTGACATCTAGAGGTAATTCCTTAAGATGACTGGGGCAACTGTCTACTGAGGCTCAGGGTACCTGCCCTGAGAGCTGTCATCTCACTTGTCAGCACTTGTACACACTGAGAGTTCAATTGAATGCAGCAACACAGATTTTAACAAGTAGGTCAGGCCAAAAATTTTTCAGAGAGAAATTATTTTCTGGGTAACCTCCCATCCAGTGTGGCAAAAGAAAAGTGAAAAAAGCTTAAATGAAAACTTTCCCTTTGAGTCAAGAATGAAATCACATCTCCCTACAGACCACTTAAGTTCAGGTGTCTTTTTCCTCATTCCTTTCTGTGGGTCTGAGATTCCTGGCCAGGGATCTCATCTCCCAGACTATCAAGTGTCTCTTCTCTTTCCCACACGATGTATCAGAAAAGCCAGATAAACACAGGGTAGGAAGGAAGGCTGAAACACCTGGGCTACAACTCACAAAGTACGGTGAGACCTCATACAAGAGCAGGGTATAATATAAAAAAGGACCTAAATCTAGTCGCAAATTCCATCTTTTGATTTTATTTTAGTGAAAAATGTGGCCAAAAATACTATGCCACCTCCGATGAGAAATTTCCAGGAACTTCTCACCCTTATGGCTTTTGGGATCCAAGTGGTACAGGCAGGATTTCAAGGCAGCTTCCCTGCCTGTGCTGCCTGCCCATGAAGAGGGAACTTAACCTTCTGCTACGAGAGCATATGTGTCAACCTGAGCTTCTCTAGATGACATTGCTGGGCCACCCCTTGGTGACACCCAGACCAGGCTGACCAAAAATAGAGAAGCTGCCTCTCCTGGCAAGACCTTGTCCTCACCTGTCTGAAGATCCCGTCCCTTGGCTGCCTTACGCATATACGTTAAGTTTCTTACAGCTTCTGTGCATGCACAGGCTTTGGTAGTACCAGGAAGGCTGGTGTCTCCTCATGTCTTGTCATAATTTAGGATGAGAAGAAATATGGATGTATCAAAAGTTCTTTCAGGACAGAAGTATTCTCTCACCTTTAACAGTGAAAGGCAGGCTATGCGCACACATCCAGCCAAGGATAACTTGATAATCCCATATAAAAAAATAATGTGACCGATCATTTTGCTTGAGCTATTGGTTACTTTGGACATTTCTAACAACAGGGAGATGAGGGGGAAAGGCTCAGACTAAAAGAAACAACTACAAAAGTAAGGGATATTAATGAAACATGAACGTCTTGCACAACACTGTAGATGTAAGCCACTGTGTGCACGAATGGAAAAGAGCCAAACAGATAATGGAGTCCCTGCCTGCAATCCTGTGGATACACTGCCGAGCATTACAGTATCGGCTGGGGTGTGCCTGATAGCTGGAATGCTCTGAAAAGCAGGTAGCTCTTCAGCAGTTAATCTTTCTTTTTCATCATCTGCATTTGCTTGGCATGTTTGGACACATGCATCTCGTTTCTGTGCCATCAGGGAGCTCAACCGTAGTTCACCTATATCACATACTTGCAAAATGGTAGGTCTCTTCTCGTTCGCTCAGTATGGAAGTATTCAAGGTACCTAGAGAAAGCCTTTAATCTGCCATTTAAAATCTTATTGTGGTTTAATTCGTAAGGAATAATGTTATTTTCATAGTGTGCCAAAAGCACTATTGGCAGCAGCAAGGCAATTATTTATGCAGGTTATCAGTTCACAGAGCTGATTAAATAACCTGAAATGTGATGATAATGGCTTCCAGTAATGGCTCCATATCAAAAGGATAATAAATATTATTTGCTGCTCTTTCTTATAAGAAATGGCATATATTTCAGTCCTGTTGAAATAAAAGCAAAACTCCTATTGTTCTTTGGAAAAGTCTCCCAATAGCTCTAATTTCATATCATGTCTACTTCAATATGCTCATTTTGTTGTATAAAATTATGACTGATATATTGAAAATTACACATACATCTGGATAACTGATGTTAAATCCCAACCGGCTTTCAGAGCACCAGAGTGACCTCTCCATGGTAGTGACTCAGTTTTTATTCCACTGCAAGGTACAGAAAGCCAGCTGTATCCCTTTTGCTTAGCTTTATCCACATAGCATCACACTCTTTTGGACATATTTTAGAAAATATTCAAAAATTACTTCCTGCTGTATTTTACCAAAGGAAACTAGATCCAGATTTTCTTATGATGGGGCTTGGTAAACTGGATTTGATAAATTAACAAGCCTTGCCACTAATAACATTTCTTATGACGATGCACAGTTTTGTCCATCATGAAGTTTCTCTGACCCACGGGGTGCCCAGTTATGAAATCCCTGTTCTCAGTGAGGGACACTCATCAGCAGAGGGCTTTCTTATTCCTTTCATTATAGCAAGAATAATGCAGACCCTATTTAGAATTGCCAGTGGTGTGCAGGCTTGGATAACTTGCCAATGGGTCAGTTTGTTTCAGTATTAGATCAGGTGAGTATTTAGAAAAAGACAAATCTGGATTAATTTAGAGCTACAAGTATAAATAAAAACACTTTTATTTTATAACTTCCAAGAATGCTTTGCAAAGACACTTTGGATGTGAAATCTTTCCCAGAAATATCTTATCAATGAAAAAGGAAAGTATAGTATCTTATTTTGGATAGGAAATCCATGGAGGGAGGGCTGTTACAAAAGCTGCAAGAGCTTTTCTGCTCTGAGGAGAATACTGCCCTGGTGTTAGTGGGTTTGAACGAAAGCCTGCAGGCTCTGACGAACATTTCAGCCCATATGTATAATATACTGATGTAATACCTACAGATCAAAATACAGTCAAACAGAAAAAGAAGTGACTCTGTAACTGCTGTATAAGGTATTTGATTTTCAATTATGTTACAGAATAAGATCCGAATGAAGTCATACTACTGTAAAGCAGGTTATCTATTTGTAATAATAATTTCCTTTACAGAGACAAAAGAGTTATGTATTTCCAGGACCTGTAGGCTACAGTATTGTTTCTTATAACCTAAAGACCTATTCTGTAAATTTTGATTAAAAATAATACTGTTCCCATTATTTTTAAAGTTACCACCCCCCGTTAATAGTTTCCCATCAGATTAGGAGTTTGGATTCTAGCCCTTGCCTCTTAGTGCTTAACTTCAGTGAGTGCTGAACCGGGGCCTAATGTCTGATGATGTTTAAAGGAGAACACAGGGCTGGGATGTGACACCAGTACAAAGAACATAAGATGAAGACAGCTACCTTTGGAACCACTGGAAAAAACTTTTAACTCATAGCAAAGAGCAAAACCTTGGTAATGAAGACCTGTTTGACAATGTTTTAGCTAAAAGGCATGCAACTTCACAGGCCTAGCTGAAGGGTATTAAGGTTACTTCATAATTTCTCTCTTAAATGTTTTTTTTTTTTCCCCTAACTGATACTGGAATTTATTTTGACAGAAAACCTGTGATTTTTATTGAGCTTTCAAGAAGTGTTGAATGCTTAAGATTTTTGGGGCATGTTTTGGTATCAAACTCAATATTCAAATCAATGGGAAGGTGATTCAATATTTGAGCCTAAATACAGTGCTGAACATGGACTCAAGAGCATAAATGTTAGTCATTTAATTACAAAAAATGTTCATCATTCTTGCCTTATATGGATTTCTCATTTCAGCATGTAGGAACTGAAACTACTCAAAGAAATGTTATCAGGTACAATGGACAAAAGTGCAAGTGCTAACAAAACCAAGAAGCAAACAGTTTTTTCCACTAGAAACTAGTAGGAAATAAGCATGGAGTTCACCTAGGTAAGAAACACAGTAACCATAAAAAAGGACATCCGTATATTTCTACAATTATTCACACTTCAAAGATCCTATGTCTATTCATTACAAATACTGATGGGCCAGAAGATTTCCAGGTTTGATGTAACCAGATCTTACCAACCAAGCAAGGACAGGAGGATTAAAGAAATGCCCATGTAACTGCCTGGCAGATCGCAGGAGGCGGCATTGTCCTTCCTAGGTATGTCAAACCTGACCGAACACCTGGCTAAAACATTTACAGCGCCAGGCTCTGGATTTGTACTCCATCAGTAGAAACATGTAACAAATCACTTGCTCACAGTGGGAAGGCACATTGGAGCAGGGTTGGACAAAATAAAGTTGTTAGCCATTTTTCTGAGAAAATCTCAGTCTAGGCAATCACCTCATATTTCATTCTTTTGTTCAGTGCTTCTATTGCCGTTGGTGGTGGCATTTTAATTGAAAGTGAAACAATTCTCACACACATTTCCCAAACAGGGAATGTAGACCCTTCACACTCCGAAGCTGTAACTCAACAAAAGTGTACAAAGATGTGCTTGGAGGCATAACTTTAGGCATCGATTAGAAAATTCAGACCCATGTTCAGGTCCAGCCTCCATCCTCCTACTTCATTGCCTGAGGCTGTACTGCTTGTTTTATCACATCAAGGATCATTGTCAGAGTGTCAGCAGGGCGGGATTTATGAAGTGTGTCACAACCACTTGACAATGCAGTATGACTACAAAACAGGTTTAAAATATCCCATCCTGTGAATCTTATGCTGTGAAGCTACAAAACAGGTCACATTTCACTTGAAAACCTCTGTGTGATCTGCCAGGAAAACTCAGACTATGTAAGCATGTGGAGGAAAAATACAGTGGATGTTTTCTATGTTCCCTAGCTGTGCGTAAGAATAGGTTGTGAGAAACCCTTGTGAATACATACTACCAACACTTGCGGTGACATAATTTAATTTTATTCAGGTTACTTAAACTATGAACATTGGGAAGTTCCAGGTAGGTGACAAAGGAAGCTCCATCTAGAGAGCAGGTAACCAGGAGGGAAACAGATCTGAGGCTCCCTTCTGACCATACAAAACGTTATGTCAGTGCAACTCCACTGATACCCATCCACTAAGCTACCCTCAGGGGACACCTGCCCAAACAATACTGATGTAGGATCCTGAACTTTATCTTCCAGTTACCTCTAGTTACATTTTACTTAAACAAAAACATCGAGACACATTCTCTGGGCTCAATGATTACTGTCCATCCCAGCTTCTCCCATCTCCTTTCTTCACTGGTGTGTACCCACTCTACTCCCAATCTCATTTCCCTCCCTGCAATTCAGTGATTCATCTGTAGCCTCGAGGAAGGGCACCTGATTTCATTGCTTAACTGCTGTTACAAGTTGCTGCACAAATCACCTGGCATTGCAACACAAGGCTGCCAAGAACTTTCTACTAGAGCTACAGAGAGTAGGTCTACAAAACCAGCATTCCTGCAAAAAACTTATTTCATCTATCGAGGGGTTATTTCAGGTATATTGTAGTGCAGTCCAAAATGCAACCTTCAGTACCACTGTACCACCAGCAACTTTCTGCTTCTGAGTTCTCACAGTTTAATCTGGGCAACCAGCACGAAGTACAGCTAGCTATTAGGAAGTTTCTTTTCTCAATCCTCTTATAGCAAAAGAGCTTTCTGTTCACGTTACTTTTCAGCTCAGTTTCCAGTCTTTTAAAATTATTTGGTGTATTAGGAATTTCTTTTTAATACTGAGTTATTTAATGCCAACTAAATGTGCTAGTGCAGCAGACTTTTTGAGTAAGACCTAGTCTTTCCAGGTGTTAGACACAAGCTAGAAAATGGCAAATCAAGCCTGCTTTATGAAGAGCATCCTCAGAAAGATGTATCCCATTCAGTTGTTGGTTTCCTTGCTAAGTCTGTTAGCTGATGCTATTTCAATGTGTGTATGATCTCCCATGGCAGCTTTTACTCCCCTGCCTGTAACACTTCAGACCCCTTTCTCCCTCCCATGTCATTCCTTGCTCTATCAGCTCACATCACTGTAACCCTCAGAGAAGGGACAGAAAAGTTGGGTGGCCAATTCATATGAAATACAGTGTCTACCTTCCTCCCTGCCTTGTTCAGAGTGCTACAAGATGCAGGAGCCTGCCTGTGTGGGCTGCTGCCTGTGAGTGAGCAAACAGGGGAAGGAGTGGAAAGGGGGTCCAGCTCTTCCGTAGCCCATCCCACCTTGCTCCCAGCAAACATGTTTGACTGTAAATCAATTTTCCAAATCCTACCTGTCTCAGTTCTAGAAGATACAGAAATTGCAGTGTCCTAAAGGAAGGAAAAAGCAACTTTGCAAAGTTAAATAGCTGAGGATGAATACCAACATGGCATGTTCAGTGCAGCGCTGGAGTGAAGAATACCAAAGTGCAAACATCCCTTCAGTTCAGACCCGAAGTGGAAATGAATGGTTCTGCCAGCTTACATGTAATTTATTGCTAGGAAAATAAGGGATAGACTCAAATAACCTCTTTCATGATGAACAGCTCCATACTGGCCTTGGCACCCTATGTTTTACGTGAGCAAGAGACTTGTCCTCGTAGAAATCACAGAGCACCAAAGCTAGCTGGCTGCAGTTGTCCAGAAATAGCTGCATGCCAATTGTTTCAAAAACAGTCCTTATCAACATGAGACCCATTTACTTCAGGATCCTGCTTTGTTTTAATCAGTCTGACAGGTTTGGCTTGTAAAGTCATTCTGCTTGTTTATCTGTAAGTAAAATACATGTGGACATGCACCTCTAAGGACCCAAAGCTGCAAATGCACATAAATAACTTCAGCTGCACGACTGGTCTCATTGGGTAAACATCAGGGAGGAAGAAGAAGTACTTACAATATTGACATAAGAACAAAGTGGTAGAAACTGTCCATGACTAACCTGAGGCTGAAGATGAGGGAAGACTTTTTAGCTATCAACTGAACAAGATAATGAAATAGCTTTCCAGCAGAAAGGATGGCAGGTGAAAACTCAGAAAGCTTTACAATAAAGCTTAGCCATTTTATGAGAAGAGTTATGAGCCTTGCCTGTCATACCACAGGACTGGAATCAGTGACCCATGAGGTCTCTCTCATCCCAGTGTTTGTACGTGACTGAAGTTACTCAGGAGCGTAAATGTTTATAGGATGAGCCTGGAGCTTGCGTCAGCATAGCTGGCAAGCTTCCATGGGTGTTTCATTCAACCCGCTGAACACACATAAACATCGAAGGGTAACTTCCTAGTAAAAATGCATACACGCACTCACTCCCCCCCCCCCATAGATATACATATAAATAAATAATATATATTTTGCACAACAGTTTAAAAATGCATAATAGTTACATGTATTTTAATGTATACTGCAAACAATTTGTATTTCTGCTGCAGGTTATACACAGATTTATGTACACAGGCTAACAAGAAAGCCAAATAACTTTCACCATGCTCTTAACATGGATTATATTAATACTCTTGTTAAGAGAAACTGAAGGAACGTGTTGAACAGAGATGATTTCTTCTGATGTCCATACAGTATTTAGGAATGTTTTAAGTTACTAACCATGTACGATTTGGGCACTGTGCCCCACAGCTTCCAACAGGGATTACACACCAGAGCAGTAAGGATATGTCTTGTCACAGTTAAAGTCACCAAGAACAGCAACAGGATTCAGCTCTAAGGTCTGCAGGTCCCTACACGACTTGGGCCTCTTAGCTGTAGCATATATTGAACCAACAGACAACAGTAAAAGAAGACTTGAATGCACAAAAGCAAGCAACCAGAAACCAGAATACTCCAAAAACGATGTCCGAACAACAGTATTCATTATGATACATAGAACCTCATCCTACAGTTCTGACAGTCTTCAGTATACTGTGTACTTGCCCACACCTGTGTAAAGCCTGCACTTTAGCGCCTGAGAAAAGGCTTCCTCTTTCTCTACAGATTATTTCACAGAGAACATTTTCTTAGCTGCATGAGAAAACACCCTTGAGTGTGATAATAATGAAGAACATATTGTGCAGAAACAGAAGCCTTGCCGAGGACAGAGTTGGTTTCCATCAGGACATTAGAGCTTTCTTTGAAACCATGTAAGATGCAATATATTTATAGCTAATTTCACCATAACATAAAAGCTGCACTTATAGTAAAAGCATTTGCGTAATATAGTAAAATCATGTATGTCAATAATTAACTTTTAAGAGAACGAGATCAGTATTTCCATAAAATAGGGTAAGACATCCTGATCCTGTAGTTACTCATCATCAGTCATAACAGCCCAAAATGGATATAAAATACTCCCACAAAGCAACCTTCTATTCTCTCTGCCTTTGCGTCAAGATAACACTGACTCAATGTCAAGGAGTATCAGCCTCAAAATCGTTTTGGGTTGATGATTAAGAATAGAGGGGGATTTCCCCAACCATCGTTATTTCTAAACACAAAGTTCTATTAACTTGTTTACTTCTATTTGCATTTGCATCTGATCTTTTGATCAGTGGCAATGCTAATGATACAGCTATGAGAGCCCGCAAGCAAGAAATCCACTTACCAGATCTCTTTCTTACTGAGCCTAGAGATTCCCTTAAAAAAAAAAAAAATAATGAGAACTCTGTTGCTCCAAAAGAACTAGCTGGGATAGAGGCCTCTTGGCCTGGGTGTTTCCTGTAGGAGAAGATTTCTGACTCCTGTTGTGGGAGAAACTCCTACTTGTCCTGCCCCAAGGGTGAAAGATACTGCCAGGGAATTACAGCAATAAACCTCCAGGTCCCTGTCAAGCTTCAACCATCCCAATGAGTTATTACCCCCTTAGGACTCAAGAGACCTCAGGGAAATTGAAAAACGCTGCTCCTTCTACAGATGACCCAACCCATAACCGCAATGAACAGGCGGAGGAGCATCCTTTGCCAAAGCCAGGGTTGGAAACCGTGGCAGCCCAGTGAGGCCACGGAGTGGGTGGCTGGGAAGGCTTCCCTGCCCTGTCTGGAGGCGGGTGGTCCCTGCTGCAGCAGTTGCCCAGCCATATGTGATTTCAACCTACTTTCTCCCCGGCTGCCGAGGCTCCCGGAGTTCTCCCAGCCTCTTGGACTGTCTGCTTGCTGGCAGGCTGCAGGCCAAGCTGCTGCACCAGCTGCAGCTGGAGCATGGTGGAGGTTCGCCAGGAAGCCTGGTGAAATGTCGGTCTGAGCCAGGCTGCTCCTGCACACACATGTAGGTGCTTGGAGAAGCTCAGGTTTATCCTGTAGCACAGGCAGCACAGCAGCAGGGGCTGGACTCTCAGAAGTCAGCCAGGTTGGTGTGCTGACCTGGCCGCAGGTCTGGCTTGCTGCACATCCTCATGTTTCACAAGTCCTGCTCCGGTAGTGCAGGGGCACAGCAAAGTGCACTGAACTGCCCTGTAAGCTCTTGGGAAGGCTGGTTGGGCAGACCTCTGCTGGGTGGAAGCGGAGCAGAAGGGGAAGAGGTTTCATGTCCAAAACACCCAGCTGAGAGGGCATCTGCCCATTGGGGTGCAGGCTCAGCTCTCAGCCCGAATGCAGGCAATCGAAACCAGAAAAAGGAAGGAAAGACTCCCTGAGCTGTTCTCACTGTGATGGAGCGAGTGGGCCCAACCACTGAGTCATGTTCATGGCAGTACACAGCTGGGTCTAAGAGGAAACACACCTTTCCCATCCTCATGGGAAATGCACTGGCACCTGCTGTCCTCTACTTTGTGCCTAGGCATTTCTTTTTTTTAACCCATTTACCTACTGACAGTCATCTTGGGGTACCTTTCTACCATGCCTTTTGTGGTGCTCTGATGATAACAATGCCTTATATTTTCTAAAAGTAATCTTTATTTTACATTTTTCATTTTCTCTAGTCTTTTTAAACTATTTGTTGAGGTGTTTCACAAAATCACCCATTTTGGAAGTCAAGAACTACATTAATTTGATCTTCACCCTTTCCCTAACCACTTGCCTACAATGCACACATCATACACAATGGCAGCAAGGTCAGTCTTGCACATTTGGAAAGCAAAGGCAGTATCAGACTGAACAGTCACATAGATAAATTAAATCTCTCTGAACACACTTAGACAGACACATACACAGGCATAGAAGAGAAGCTACCACTGATCAGAGGTAGGATCTGTGTCCCTGTTGCCATTCAGCCTCAGTGAGAGCAGGGTTTTTTCCATTCTCACAAGAATTTGTAGACTCTCCCAACCTGTCTTTAAATGAATAGAAAGAAATAGCACATACAACAACTGAAGGGAAGTCTGAGCAAAACTGTCTGTAACCACTTAAGATTCAAATACGCCAGAAGTTCCTAAGTCATCTGATATTAATTTCTGAAGAATTCAAATAGGGCTTGTGCTGTATGCCAGAAACTATAAATACAATGCTTTCTCTTATCAATCTCTTCACTCACTTTAGGCAGCTTGATAGCATTAGCTCAATATCTGCACTATTTCTCCTTCCTTCCCCTAACAGAACACAAGGAAGCTGTGGGACTTTTCTGCTGATTTATGTTCAAAGCTGGAGGTGAAACCGCTGTATTAGAAGATTTCACTGAATGGGAACTAGAAGCCAGCCCACACAGGCTCTACAGGAAGAAATCACAGAAAAAGGCAAACGCAAGAGAAAACTTAGAACAGATAAATTAGCAAATGGCAAAGTTCACTGGGAGGTAAGGTTGGCGTGCTAGCCTTTGTGTTTACAGGCTCACTCCTGTGGATGCAGGTCTCCACTGATGTGCTCCTGGGGAGAGTGCAGCTGGGACTCTCTCAGTTCACACTGTCAGGACTAGTCTGAAGACAGGAATTTCAGATAATGGAGCAAGGAGAGAGCATCTAGAGTTATACAAACAGTCAAAACAATCTGATGGGCAAAATCAGTGACTGCTAGAGCTGGCTGAGTGTTTAGAAAAAGATACACAGTTCAGTATTCAGCTTCTGAAATGCACTACAGATTTTCATTTAAATCTATAACCTGAAAGTCCACTGATTTATTGAATTGAAGATATATAATAGGTATTTAAATATGCCTCTTCCTACCAGACCAGAATCCACAGAGCACTTTGCCTCTCATGAGGCTACACAGGGATGGTTAACTGATGTTAGGTATCTCATGAATCAGTTGGGTGTGGGAACGTAGAGTGGGAACCAGCCAGTGAACCACACTTAGAGGAAAGAATGCTTTGACCAGACTCTCAAGCTGCTTTAACACATGGCATGCCCCTAAATACATAAGGCTAAATACAGTTTAATGCTCATAGGATTGAAAATGCGTTACTTTTCAGTCATGCCAACAAAAAAACCCTGGGATATTCTGACTTTAGGAATGTCAGTATTTCACCCCTATTCCAAGAACAGAAATTCAGCTAAAAGAATATTACAGAATTCCAGTTCCAATGAATGCTGAACCACTCAAATTTCAAGCCTCCTTTTTTTAGGAATTCTATTATTCAGCACAAGTATCATTACAAATACTATTATGTTTTTATTAATTATTGCATTCAATCTGGCAGACGTTAGACTCATAAATTAAAACAAACAAACAAACAAAAAACCAACAACAAACAAACAACCCGCAACTAATGTCACAGAGATTTTGGCACTCTTTCAGTAACTGTTGTGGCAGGAGGAACACCTAACAGAAGAATCTAGTTCACAAGACTTGCAGGTCAAACTGTACGGATCAGAGATTTCTGAATCCATTTCAGTTAAACATCTAAATCAAAGAGGTCAAGATTTACTAGATCCACTAATCTACTTCCTTTCTGAAACATAACCCTCTGTCATTTATCTTTTTAAGACCATTGGCTCTACCTCTAGACTCTAGTGTACTGAAGATGCTAGCATACTTGAGAACACCTCAGTGATACTGTTTCTTGTCTCTTAATTTACTCTGACACTGAGAATTCTCATTCAATTCTTTCTTGTTTGTTTACTTAAAGGCAAAACTTAAGAGTTAACCTTTTGTTTCCATTTCATTTGATATTTCTTTGTCATAAAACACCCCTGCCAAAATAATATTTGCCATAGCAAGTGTAATTCAGAAATGACGTAAACTGGAAAACTCAGACAAGGAAATCCAGATACATATTGCCTGCTTGGCAAAAAGTGGCAACTCGTTCATAGAAATATAACTCAAACCCAGAAGTGTTTGGGCCACCACGACGCAGGAAAGCAGACAAGTTGAGTGGCAAGAAGAGCTATACACTTCTGAATATTTCACAAGTCCAACATGGTAGCAAAGCAGCCCTGTTGCTGTCTGTTCTGCATCTCCATCTGGTGTCCTGTAATGGTTTTAATGAAAGCTCTTACACATGGTTCTTAAAATAACCCATCTGTCTACTGGGGTGAATTAAAAGATGTAAACGCAGTGTAATATGCCAAAGAATATAATAGTCTCAATATAAGATCTGACTGTGTCAACCAGCAACATGTTCCAGCTGGGGCAGCCTCATGGAACAAAGGCAGCCCTTGGCTTAATACTGAGTATATGCTTCTGAAGTCCCAAATCAGGCGAAAGAGAAATAAAGCTCAAGACCTTGACCAGATGTGCAATACCCGGCCGAGTGCACAGTAAGCATGCTCCCACAGAAACCTCGCTATCAACGTGAACAGTTCCAATAGGAGCAAACATCTGTTTCGGATGGCTAATACAGGGGATGTAGTACATAATCACAGATAACACTTGAGCAGGACTGATCCTTTGAACTGCCTTCTTCCCTCTCTGCTGTTGCTGGCCACAACTTGAATTAGCTCATGTTCTATTTTAGACAACCAGGGACACAGTCTCACCAACTCAGCTCTGAACTCTGCAGCTGAGAAAGGACTGGATTTCCAAAACTGCTCCAGTACAACATTAATGGCCTGGGTTGCAAGGACCATGGAAACTGGGCCATAGTCCTCTTTCTAATATCTTTCCGACCACTTCCCACTAAATTAGATAAACAGATGGGAATGAATTAAATCTACAGATTAATGGTTATTGTACTAGGGTCCACAATGAGTATTTGTCACGTAACAGCACTTAGTACATGTTGTCAGGAAAGGTTAAAGACAGACGTTCCTAATGACCAATCATCTCTAGTCCCAGTGACCGCTTCCCTTTGAATCAAACCACCTAGATGCATGCTGATGTGCACATTCTCTTCTCTTCCACAGGAAAAGCCTGGGATAATCCCAATTTCCAGAGTTTCTAGCTCCCTGCAAAGATGAGGATGACTCTACACATCATATGAGCTTACTGTAATCATGCTGTGCAACAAACACATATGGGAAATGGCCTAGATAACACAACATCTTCTTGGGTTGGTTGGTTGGGTTGGTTTGGGAAAAATTATTTTCATTTTGCTTTCTTAGAGTATTTATCACAGAAAATTCCTTTTCCATGACCAGAACTTGCAAGTGTTAACATAACACAAATTATATAACATTCTCCAAATCTGGATTAATTCATAGACTTACCAGAGGCTCTCTTGCAATGATTTTCCTTTGAAGGTTGATTGAGATGACAAAACTCTTGGAGATGATAACTCCTATCTTTCGATTACAGCCTTGATGGTCTGATAAAGACTATAAAACTACAACCATTTAACTCTCTGGTCCCTGAATTCCCCCTGAGCATTCTCCTTTGAGATCACCTGAAAGAGATAAACGAAGATGTAAAGAGCATGTGATGGAACTGTTCCAGCACTGATACTGCTAATATTACTTGGCTTTACAGTTATGCTAATATCAATTATGCATGTTTTATTAATACTCGCTGTCAATTCTTGGAGTTGCCTTACAAAGCAATCTATCATAGAAGCTTTCACTTTGCACTTACAAAGAAAAAAATTACTTTCCACACTCAAAATGCTCTGTACAGCATGGTAAGAGAGGCAGCCTTTAAAAAGAAGGTTCGTCAGACAAATTAGAGACAAGTAGCAATGGAGGAAAATGTTGGATGTTCACTTTCATAGGAAAGGTCATCTTTGTAGACTCTGGAAGTTACCCTTGTAAACACTGTTCAGAAACCTAATGGAGTCTGAGTTGTGTATTTTTGACCAGTGACGAGCCCTACTAAATCTGCATGGTATATCTATAGAAGTGTTTTTCCCCTTGTTTGCAACTTCTTTGCGCACTGGCAAGGTTCAAGAGTCGCTGCTAACTTTTCTCTTTCCTTTTGCTTGTCTGCAGAAAGTGTGTCATGCAAACCCATTTTATCTTAATCCCTTCAAGTGTTTGACTGCCTGCAACTGCAGCACTAGCATCCTTACAATACTATTCTTGGAATAAAGTGCCTTCCTTTCTGACGCTATAATCAAACCTTGCTAGCAAATAGCTTCTGCTTATCCCTTTGCTACACACACACCTTTTACCTTTCTTCAGACATCCCAGTTTCCCCTTCTCTAAGTTTGGCAAAAAAATACTTTGATCTAAGGGGGTCTATGAGGCATGATATAGTATCAGGACAGAGCAGTAGGGATAATTGAGAGCCCTCAACAAGATGGCTCTACCGGCAGTTTTCTTTTGGAGCGTGGTTATTATTTACCATATACTTAAATTTGGTATATTAAAATGACTTATTACATTCACCTTAGCAACAGAAAACCAATACAAACCGAAGTATTTAGCATTTCTGTAGCTCACATAACCTTAGTGTGAGCACCTCAGAATTTCTGGCCCACTGTGGTGCTGATATCCTTATTGAATATGAAATACTGAGACATGGAGAACATGAATGACCTTCCAGAAATTCTGGAGCAGAGTAGGGATCTCAAAACATGTATTACAGCCTAACTAGCTGAATGTGGAGAAATGAAAAGTAGTGAAAGATTGTAGATACCAGCTTTGCTGGATATTCACACTCCTTTGCTTACCCCAAAAGCACAGCAAGCACATACCAGCCCGGTACAGTTTGGCTGTAGTACTCCAAGCTTTTACTGCTCTGCCCCTGAGAGGTGCTTGCTAACAGAAATTTAATCTCTACTAAAATAGTTTTACACACTGCTTTTCAGGCACAACTGTAATTTATCTGTGTTTGGGTTTTGTGCATGATCTATGCAGCAAGCACCGAGACCAGTTACACTCCCGAATGTTCTAGCTCCACCTGAAATCAGCCTTTCTGAGCTCATCTTAATTGCGTCCTCGTGACTGCATTAACTTCAAAGAGCACTTCGAAGACCACACAGCTCTTACTGCAAACAAGCCAGCAGGACAAGTATAACCCCTACTAATAATGTCGTAGAGGCTAGACCACACAGAAGATTCTTGCAGTGCCCTTTGGGCTTAAAGATGTAGGGGGTCTGAACTACCTGCCGCTGAGACCAATTCACAGCAGCTCCAAGAATCCCCCGTGCAGGGCATGTGGTGAGTTCCATGCCCATACGGATGGGTGTAGAGCTGTAGATCTTCTCGTCGATCAGATAGCCACATTAGTTTTGCCCCAGCTTGCAGTATGCCCTCCTCAAAGTAAACACAGCAGAGAGAAAGTTCACACCCGAGTACCTGAGAGGTTGCCAGTTAAGTCAGTCTCTTAGCCACTGTGAAAGTTCTGGGTCCTGAGTGCTGCTTCAAAGCAAGCTGTGGGGGGTTCAACCCCAGTCATGCCCCATGGCAAGAAACTGCACAGAACCCACAAGCCATCATGACATCCTATTTAAAGTACACTGAAGATGCCCACAGGTGAGCGAGGAAGGGAAAACGTCTGGTTTAAAAGCCCTAGTGTTGTCAGGTCACCAAGGAGTGTAGGGGAGTCAAGATCAAGGGAGTCCTGAATAGCTGAACTACGGAGCTACACTAACGAAAACTTGTGGACTCATGGGAAAAAAAAGATGTAAATGGAAAGCATCCACAGATGGGCTTTGTGACAGTGGTATATACATGACAAACTTTTGCACATCATCCTTCATAGGTCCTGCCTCTGGACCTTCAGGTCAACAAACACAATTCGCTGCTGCAGCAGAGGCTCCAGGTTTGCTGCTGGAAGGCAGCAGGCTGCAAAGCGCTACAGAGGTTGGGCTGAGTAACTGAATAGAGCAATTCATCATTTATCCCTTTACAAACTGTCAACAGGTGACTTGCAGTTGTCTTAAAATGAGTACATACTAATTACATTTTTGCAATTGGTAATAGCTAAAAGTAGTTATCATCTGAAAGTTCACCACAGCCACTATGTCTGGACTGTGGTCACTGAAATTCAGCCGTAGAGCTGGGATGGTTAGTTTTGGCTGGACACACAAGCTATAGGTATAGTTTTTTTCAGCGTGTTCTGAATTTTTGGCACAGGAACTTATGGTTTTGAGTTAATCTTCATTTCCTCATTGCCCTGGTTTCAAACTAAACTTTTCCTTGTTTGAAACTGGATTTTTATCCAGGGTGAAAGGGAGCAGTTGAGAGGGGAAAGAGAGAGGGTTAACATTTTTCAGAGGACAGACTGAAAGAGGTGGGACAGCTCTGCTGGGGAGGTCAGGATGATCTGCTGCTTGCTTTGGGTCAGGAATCAGACGTGCATCCTCAGACACAAAGATGCTTTGTCGAAAATGCAGTTCTGGATCAGTTGTATGCTTTGTTCCCATACATCTGCCATGACAGGACGCAATCTTTTCTTGCTGCCTACTTTTTCCCCCACTTTTTGCAGAGCACAGATGATACCAATATTTTTAACCTTTGTCCTAATTTGGTATACACTCGTGAAACAAAAACACTGACATTTTGTGATGTCAGAATTACCTTCTTCCCAATAATTTCCAAAGCTGTCTAGGACCTTGCATAGCCACTGAATGAGACACAAACGTTAGCACACCTGCTCAAATACTTACTGGTAAGGAACCCAAAATAAATCACAACTGTTGCTAAAGCAAATTTCTCTGAAAATGTTGTGGTTTTTTTTTTTTTTAAAGTTGCAGTATTCATGGAAAATGTTGACATGTAGTCATCTCTAGATTACAGCCAGCTATCCTCAGAAGGACAAGGATCCATACTGATTTATTCGTGCTACAAGGAACAAGATTTCAGCTTTCTATAGACAGTAGTGCATTGAAAAGAAAACAGAAAAAACCCCTGAATCTTCTGTGGTGCATAAGTTGCAGTTTGCATTTGAGTCCTTTGCCACTGAATTTTCTCCTTTGCACAGAAGCCAAACAGAGCAGACCCTGAACAAGATCCCTGCCAAGACTGATTAAAGACTTGCTCTCTGCACCTGCCTATTATTTTACCACTACGCACCTGCAGACTGGTTTCAAGAGCCTCATTATTGCTCACTTGTCTCTGGCCTCATTCTGACAAACTTCAAAGACAAAATGCCACATTTTCCTTCTAATGACCATCGCAACAGTTCCAACTCTGAACAGCCTCTAATAATTTCTCAATTTTTTTCCTGCTCACTGCTCACCAAATATGTAATAATGAATAGCGACACAGCAGGCTGAAGGTAGAGTTAATGTAATTCCTAGAAAGGGAAATCTGCTTTACAAAATGAAACCAAATCAGAAAACTCCAGGACTCCAGGTAAAAAACATAAAGGGGGTGGGGGGTGGGGAGAAGAAGGGGAAAAAATAACCAAGAGTATAACTGAAGGCAGTGACCTTTTCACATTCCCAGAGCTTCTATCTAGACATTTATGAGTACTTCTGCACCTGGAGAGACCGCCTCTGCAACTTACAGCTTTGCACAGCCCTTACATTGTGTCTCAGTCCCTAATTTCTGTCCTGTGTGAAATGTAAAGGGGACCCACCACCGACTTTCCTCATTGCTGTTGGTGCTGCCACTGGCCAGACTGGAACCCTTGCTCAAGCCAGTCTGGAGACAAACTGCTGAAACTCCAGGCTTTCTTTGAGCTCTACCCCTACCCATAGGCTCTCCTGAGTCACTGATTCATATTCCAGGTTGCTTTTCTCCCAAGGCTATACATATGAATAGCTCCTGAAGGAGATGCCATGGATCTGCTTAATGGTACAATTGATAGGCAACCAATGATCATAGCAAAAGAACCCTGCCTGGATCTAGTGTGCCTGAAAAGTGCTTCTTCACCCAGAAATTGTATATTTTGTTTCCTACAGTATCAATTACACTTGTAAAAATATAATTCTTACGATATTGCCTGTATCTATACATGTGTTAGGAAGGTAAGGTACAACCCTCCCTTTAAGATACCATCCTGCTGTTTCCCGAGGGGCCTTTTCACCATGTTGCTGAAGCATGGGCGTGCAGGGATGATGAACAAACAGGTATTCTAAAGAGATACCAGTATGAAACTTTAATGAGGAAATCAAATATTGATGCTTTTGTTTTGTCCTGTTTTGGTTGAAAAGTTTGCTCTTTAATCCTCCAGCCAGAGGGCACATTGTACCATGCGCACTTCCAAAGCCACAGCAAGGAGCACATATCACCAAATTCTCACTGGCTACCTAGTTGAAGGGTAGTTAAACCATCTCCAGAAGAGAGCCTTGTGCACAGCTGTGCCATACGAATAGAGGATTTATTTAGACGTGTCAGTTCAGACAGAAGTGAAGGTTCTGATCCAGAGAGCAAAAGCTCCAGCCATTAGCGCGAGCTTCTATGTTATAAACCAGGACCAAAATGGGACAGGAAAAATGCAGATCTTGGATCCGTACCATCAAAGAGAGAACAAAGTTTACCCTGTGAGTCACAAGTCACAAGCCAAAGTGTGTATTAATCTTCACCCTGACACATTTCTTCCATCCATCAGATCTAGCATTGTGCTAGTCTAACAGTGAGGATACATCATGTCATTCATGACACATGATGATTCCCAGATGTTCAGAGAGCTGGGCTACCCAGTGGAACAAATGGGTGTTTACAGTAAAATAAGTACCAAATTTAGCAAAACTGAAGATCAAGTTACAAGTTAATTAGCACAAGAGGGCTGAAACCCCATGATATATGGGAGCTCATACTTCTTCAGTAGATCCAGAAGTATAAATTGAGAAAAGAGCTTAACAATTGATTAGTAAAAAAATCAAAACCAAACAATCAAATAAAATAAAACCCGAAACACCCAGAAAGTCACCCTGACAGAAGCCAGAACAAATAACACCATTGCCGAGCTCTGATGTAGCTCTTCTGGTGGAGTTCCTGGTGATGAATAAAAGGAGCTCTGAGTCAGGTGCTTGTAAATATAGTCATACGTAACACCTACCAAATCAATGAGAAAGAAAATTTAGAGAGGGAAACAGATCTAAATACATCTTAGAGAGTCTGTGAAGTTCTCAACTGACTGTAAGAGCTCCTGATTCAGGCAAGAACATCCCAAGTCTCTTTGAAGGTTCTTCACTCATAAATTTCTCAAGTGGCATACTGAGGAGCTCTGTGAGCAGCTGGAGAAGGTGGCCACTGACCTGAGGCTGTGGGAGAGGACATGAACTAGGGCCTCCCTGACCTACACAAACTGAGGTAAAGCACAGACTTCCACTGGGCTGCCTTGGTGAAGATGTTTCAGAGATGACCAGGTCAGGGCCACGGTAGGCAAGGAAAACTAAGGGCTAGTCATATCAGAAAGATACAACCAACACTAACATAAAGAGTGGAGAACGGTCAACTCTAAAACCAGACACTGCTAAACCCCAGTGAGATCGAAAGTAACTCCCTGTTAAAGGCTGTTCTCCTAAAAAGTTTAATGTTCCCAAAAGTCATTACAACTCTCTAGATCTTCTGCTAAATTATCCTTACTCTGCCAGACATTTAAGTCAGTACTGAATGGAGCCATGCAAAAAATAACGCAAGCCCCCTATTCTCTTGCACTTCATGTCAAACCCAGGAGGCATGAGCAGCCTATGGAGCAGACGGCGCTACCAGCAGTGGGGATCCTGATGACCCAGAAAAGCTCACCGGAGCCAGAGTTCACACAATGACAGAGGGCCAGACGCCAGTGCTGGCCCTGAATACTTTCCTTATTCTGTGCTAGAGCAAGAAATTCATTTTCCATAGAGCAATAACTAGGCCAAGTTTTAATCTGGCTTGCAGTGCTGAAAACAACCTGCAAAAAACAGGTGGCAGTCTCCTTTCACGCAAGCCAAAAGACAGATAAAAATAGATGTGAATTGCCATTGAAAATATGGTAAAATAATCCTTTTCCATCTGCTAAAGCAAACCTTGGGAGTAAGTGAATTAACAGGTCTCTACTATCAGACACCATGAGCTAGGCATCGCTGCTCATTAATTAATATTAACATGACAGCAATCGATTGCCTGTATCTCTTGCACATATTAATCAAAGCCGAGAGCTGAGTGTGCACCTTGTATATCACTCACAAACCCCACTGGCACGCTGCCCATTCACTCCTAAATATTTACAGCAGTGTTTGCTTGCTGAAGATCATTCCTGTTGTGAAGGCACTGTAGCAAGGGCCTTTCCTCTCCTGCCATTTCAGTGTTCCCTGTCCAGCCCATGCCCTGAAGATCATAGTATTACAGTGCTGTCTCCTCCACTTTGAAGTTGGCCACAAATGATGAATTCAAGATGCAAACCCCAGGTCACTTACAGAAAGGGTTTTTACAGAGAAAAGGATGTCCTTCCAGAAACAGACCTGAAGGCCATAATTTACACATCTCTGCTGTTGTTATGACAGCACAGCACTGATCGCCCACACTGACCTTCAACTAGCCAGAGCGATCCTGAAGGAAGGATCCTCAGCACCATCTAATTATCCAAGACTTCAGCCTGTTGCTCAAGAAGGTTGCTTCTGTGGGTAGACTGCTAAAAATACGCGACGTACCCAGGCATGGAAACGTAGACTTCCCCTCAATCCAAACACAACCAGTTTCATCAAGTCAGAATGTGACCTATCCCATCCAGAAGGGAGATAGTTTCTGTTTAAACAAGGGGGAAAAAATATAGGCCAAAGTCCTTGTCTCATTTATGGTAACGTAAATCTAGAATAACTGAATAAATATAACCAGAGTTAAAGCTTTTATAAACAGGTATAAATTAGATCAGAATCAGCTTAAACACAAGCAAGTTTTTAAGACTCTTTGGCATCTTTTAAGCCTCAGTTACTGGTCAGATGCTCAGTCAGCCTGATTCCAGACTTTTAGCTGCCTATTATTTACATGACTACTCGCAAAACCAGCGGTCACCCAACAGCACATGTCTAACCTGCGTTTGCACAACATTTAGCAGATGCATAAGCTGGCAGAAATTTAAAAGTGAACATCTGAGGGACAGCACTGCAATAAAGCATGAAATAGAGCTGACTAAAACATAATAAAAAAATCAAGAGTCCACCTCAGGAAATTATAATTTTCTTTTCAAATTGAGATTACATGTCCAGAGCTTTTTCCCCACAGAACCGAAAGTTCAGAACATTTTTTGTAGTTTAAAATGTTGAAACATTTTCACTGAAAATAAACATTTTGACATTTCCAAGTCCAAATGTATACATGTGGTTTGTCAACAAAATTAAGTTAGAAATCACAGACGAAAAGGTTTTCATGTGAGGTTTATCTTGTACTTCCTGCATTTTGATGAAATAGTGCAATCGTGTCCAGGTCAAAAAGTTAAGAGGTGCTCAAAAACACTAACAATGAATTGCTCACTCACCTTTAATCTCAGATCAGTTTTGATCTCAGTTTGGATTATCCTGCTGTTATTCAAGCCAATTCATTTACTTTTCCAGCTGCATAGGCAGATACAGAGATCTGGGCCACTGACAACTGTTACGCATGATCCAGGATTAGAACTGTAGGAAAGCACAGAAATACTATTATCACCTTTGTATATGTTTTCTTGGACCACAAGTTTTATTCTGCACCTTCTAAGGGTGAGCGCTGGATCCCATTTCAGATTTCTCTTCTGTATTTAGCCCAGTTGGACAGAGCTGAGAGATTTCGACATCAAACATGTTTAAACTATGTAAATTTCTTCCAGCTACTACTTTTCTTGCATGTAAAAAGACTCAGCACTCATACAGCACCTGAATGACAATCCTGTTACCAAAGTGACGAGGATAGCAAAGGATCTGAATGAGTAAAGTACTGCCAGTTCAATTATTCTTTTTATTATTTTTTTTTTAAACTGCAATGCAGAGAACAGGTGCCTTCCAGGGACCAGACCATAAAGTTCAGGCAGTAGAGTATTTTAAATCTGTGCCCTAAACTTAAACAGAACTGGATGGTCAAAAGAATTAAATTTATTTTGCTTTTATTTCAAATTCCTGTACCTATTTCTCTTCCTGATTCTGAGGCTGAAATGCTCAGAATAATTTTCTTTTCTCAATATCTCTGGCTTGCCTTCAAGCAAGGTAGCTGGAAAGACTGGAATCAGACCAATCATTTCCATCTACTCTTATATCTTACTAGTGAAAGCTTATGGGAGTTATGTAAATTGTTGATGCTTGTGTAACAGGTCTTGATCTGAAAAATACGGCATTTTTTTGTGGCTTTGGAAGACTTCACTCAGAGAATATTCTTTTTTATATGTATGTTTGTATATATATATGTGTGCATACATGTCTGTATATATATATAATGCCAGTATGCAGTCAAGACTTTTTCTCTACCGTACACCTACCACCACCTACCATGTGTTCTATGGTAATATATTAAATTTATATAATTCACTGGTCCTTTGGAAATGGGGTCTTATCCTACACATACTCAAGCACCCATAAGACAAAAAGAAAAATGTTTATACTATGTCTAGATTGTTAGAGAAAAGACCTGGAAAATATTGCAAAAAATGCTGAAGATAGAATATCAGTGTATGAAGTTTAATAGTCAATTCTCAGTAAATGTCATTCTGATTTGATTTAAAAATTTTATCTACAGCTGAAAAAGTACATGGTAAGTGTTTTTTCAGAAGCCTAGGATTTCATTACCAGTGTTCAGCGTTGCTAATATTTATAGTGATAGAGCAGTAATTTCTAAAATTTTATTAAGAAAGTAATCTGGCTTCCTGCAAGAATTATCTCCTTGACATAAACTCCCATGCATTATAGTCTGTATCACACTACATTTTTCCATTGATATCCCTGATTTCTTTCTCAAGGTGAGTTGACATTCTTGATATAAAAAAAATGAGCTATATAAAATATGGTAAATGTAACATGCATAAGTAGGAATACTCCCACTGAAAAAAGCAGCTATCTTAGTAATACATATTAAGATATAAAGATATTTAATATTACTAAAGGAAATTGGAAACATTACCATTCTATCAAAGGTTAATCATTCAGAGAAATTTTTATGTACTTCTGGATTTCTATCCACAAAATGGGAACAGTCTCTCTAGAGAGAAATATTTTAAGTAACATATGTTATGTTTTACTTCTGAAAAATACAGACAGCATTCCTAGCCATAATTGTTGTGATGCCCTGTGTATCCAAACTTAAAGGTCCTGAACCTCAGGAACCAGCTGCTACTGAGCATCACGTGTTAACATCCATCAGAATGGCCAAGCAACAGTGAAGACATGCAAAATTAGGATGCAAGATTGAAAATTTAAGCAGTTGTTCTTCTTCTAAACATAAATTTCATGCTGTTAGAATCTCAATTCATTTTCTATCAAGAGAACACTTAAAAGCCAAATGCAACATTCAAGTATTTTCCAATACAAGCAGTCCAGACTTCTCTAATTTTTGCCTTTTAAAAAAACCTCATAATGTTTTACTCCTTGTAGGGGCTTAACTTTTTCTTGATGGAAAGAGACAGTGTGGGAGGACAAATGGCTGAGAGGTAGCATTTTATCTGTTTGATTAAGCCATCTCTCTTACATCAAGGATTCTATGTTGAAGTAATAATGAATCAACTACATCAATACAATAATAAGCTTCACATTACACTAGCATTATCACGTTCAGACAATGTTTAAGTTAAACTCCTTTATTGGTAATTACAATACCAACATCTAAGGGAATTTACTTAATATAGCATAAAACTATAAATTATTTTAGGGGGGAGGACACTACATATCCTACCTTTGAAGCTTTTGGTACAAAAATAGCTGCGAGAAGTGGAAATGAACACAACAGATGAATAGAACACATGCAACATCTTTTAATTGGCCCATTAATTCCAAAAGAATCTAACTCAAAATGTTCAGGAGTTCAGGGAGTACCTGTGTTGAATTCATAACTGAAAGGTCTTCAAGTGAAGCAGTAGATTGCAGCCTCTGAATTTCAACCTGCTTAAATTCACTTACCAGCTTAAACCTCTGAGTTTGACCCTTGGAATGGTACCTACACTACATAGTCTCTTAGATTCTAGGGGAAACTAGATGAACAAGTTCTACTAGAATTGTCTGAGAGGCTTAGCTGCAGGTCACCAACAATATTACACATCTGGATGAGCGGAACAGCCTAAGAGATTCCCATAAAATGAGCAAGTTCTGCTATGCAAACATGTCTTGCCTTTAAATTGCAGTAAGGAATACTAATTTAGATCATCCCCAAAAGCTCAAGTTCCATCATCATCATGGAACATCAGTGTCATTTGCTTGGGAGCAGCAGCCAGCGAGCAGGAGACAACCTTGTCTTAAAGAGTTTAGGGCTTGTAGCAAGACTGTTGATGTATCTCCTGCAGCACCACACACTCCAGAGCCAGGAATAAAACAAAGATCTGAACTGTGGGCTCCTGTATAAGGTTCAAATTATCCTACCATGAGAGACCTACATGCCTTCACATCGTTTTCCCTATAGCTTGTCTCTGCCTCCTCACATCATCCACATATTGGTGAGAAAGGAAAGAAAGAACCTACCTGCAAGGGGAGAGGTGGTGTACAGCAAGAAGATCCAGCAGCTGGACCTTTTGTTTCCAGCTGTTCAGTCTCCAGGAGAAGCTTGCAGTAACAGCCAAGGCCCCGAATCTAAAAACTGGATCACTGTAATCTTTCTAAGCTCCATCTACCATCCCATATCCTCATTCTACTTAGAAGTGCCCTGACTTAATTTTCCTACAGATAGGAGAAAGAAAATTTTATGTCATATAAAGCTAGGAACCGTTTACTAAACGGATGGACGGCCAACTTCCTGGTCTCTTAGGTAAGCAATATAGGAAATTATACTGTAATTCAGAGAGTTTTGAAATAAAATGTCTTTTGGCAATGCGTAGACATGGGCTAATATCACAGCAGTTATTTCTTTGTCAACTTCAGAGCACTATGCTGTGGCCAATTAATGGAAAAAAGATGAGATTCAGTTAACCGCTCTGGGATTTGCACTTCGAATGTTCAGGCTAGATTAAGGAAAAGACCTTGCCCTAGCCTGTATAGCCTCGTAATGCTACTGCCTGTTATTTCCAATTGTTGTTACAGAAGAGCTGGCCTCGCTGCTATTGTTAAAGGTCAGTCAATGTTTCCACTATAAACCTTCTTTATTGCGGATTTCACATAAGTGTGTGATTTTAATTTACTCTGGATTGAAACACCGTTTTTCTTGACCTGGAAATGGATGTGTTTTGTTCTGTTCTTTAAATCTGCATGCTCAGTTTGTTATTAATCCAGGACATCTTCAAAACGGGTGACCTCTGACGCACACTCTTATTTAAAAGATTTCAAGGGTATATGATCCCATTTGGACAACTGACTCCTTACCACCAGCCAGTGGTTTCCTGATTCAGTCTCAAAGCAATATTGGCAGTTTATTACATGTTATCTGAGAAACTATGGTTATCAAGCCTTATTATTCAATAGTTGGTGGGTCACTTCTGAAAAGTGAAAATCTGAAGGGAAGATATTATTACTTGGAACAATTTCAGTTTCAAAACAAAAAATTGTGTTTCAAAATGGGCAGTGCACACAGTCAGTGTTTCATCATTGGGCAGGAAACAAAAAAGCACTGAAATCATAACCCTACATTCTCCAAACTTCTCTAGAAATTAAGTACTCCATGGGATATCTCTAGGGCAACTGAACATCCCTTTAAAATGAATAATCGCCAAGGAATTATTTGTAAAGTCCCCTCATTATACACCCACACATACCTTTCCCACCGAAGGAATAGCTCTGTGCTGTCTATCTTTTGCCTCCCTCTATTGGGAAGAGGCCTCCTCCACAGGCAGGAGAAGCAAAGTGCCATCCCATTCCCCGGCACAGATAGCTCTGCTGGGTTATTCACTGCTCTGCCTCAGCTGGTGCAGACAGGACAGCTTACCCTCCCTGGGACTGAAGCTGGCCTCTTGTTCTCCCTTTCCCCTCGCAGGAAGAAGAGCCAGGGGACCCTTTTCTCTCAAGAAAGCAGTTGCAATCAAAGAGGAGGAGGCTCACCAGAAAATACAGGTTTGGTGTCACATACGTTTCATTGAGAAGCATAAGAAAGCATGGTGGGGATACCCCAGAATTTGAAAACAGCTTTGCATTACATGCTATAGGATAAAAACCTGTCACAATTTTCAAAAGGAAAAATCAAAGTATCTTCTGATTGATCATATTTTTATTCTCAGAAAATTTTTTTGTGGAAATTAACCAGTTTGTGAGGTTTTTCTCTGAACAAAGCAAATTTCTTTTTTCAGCAGTTATTTGCATTCTTTGCCCATCCCTATTTTCAGTTTTAAGTCTCTACACACGCACGCACATACATTTGCTCATACACACACCCGTACACCTGGTACTCCGTTAGGATTGACTTGGCAAGGCCCCAAGAACAGTGGATTTTGAAGCCAACACCCATTTCTCATGCAGAGGACAATCCCACACCTATGGCTATGCTTTCAAACTACCTAAACACACAAGTGGCATCTGCAGAACTCAGCTGCAGCAGAACAACTTGAAGTGTAAATTTAGACTGTTACAACTATCTTGATGGAGATCTAATGAAAATCTTCCTGCATCAGAAGGATTGGGTTTTGGTTTAGCCCAGGCCATTTGGAGGAGGCTGAGCTAAAGCAAAAGTCCCTATGTGAATTTTAGAGCCAGAATAGCCACACAGGGTGTTATGGCACCACAGCTGCACAGTTCACCAAGTCAGGTGAGAATTGCCTGCGCATCTCCATCGCAGTTAAAAGTAACTTGCTTCTCAGACCTAAGGATTAGAAACCTGATACTTCAAAACAAAGATGAATGAGCTGATGCCTCACAGGTTTCCATGAGCTGGCACCAGAGCTGCAGCTCAGGGGATCCTAAACCTTAACATGTCATGCACATGAGCACACAGATCCCCAGTTTTGTCTGTAATTACAGCTCTTCAGTTTTGCACTCTGCATTGGCTAGATGCAAGCTAGGTCTAATCTGGGAGCTGGCAAGTCATGTCCATGCAGTGCTGTGCTTAACCCAAAATATCTTGTCTCTCAGCAGGGATTTGCTTGGATTGCAGGCAGCATTAACGTGGTGACACCATGTACAAATAAGACTGGAACAAGTTCAAATGATGGGTTGAGCTCACTCTTATCTGCCAGCACCAATTCACATAGCCATGCCCTCCTATCATAATTAGTATTTTACAGGTCTGACACCAAAGAGATGAAGTCTCACCAGGCAGCTTTACAGTACAGCCAGCCATCATGAAATAGCCTGGGGAGGATACAAGTGTGTATGAAGAAATGGGACCATCAGCAGCACAGGTTTGTGTGTCTCCACTTTCATCACTGCTCCGCTGGGACAGCGGGGATGAGGCACCTCTCGTGGAAAGGAAGAGTAAAGGAAACCACGCTGGAAGAAATTCACTAGAGACAATCTCTCAGTCCAGTGGGACTAAACGTGGAAGACCCACTCAGGGTATCCTCATGGAGGATGAGGTCCTCAGGCTGTTGCACTACACTTGCTTTTTTTTTTAGAGAGAAGAATTCACATTTTTGGGCTTGTTGGCAAAGTGGGCTAAATCCTAAACAGAGGGACGGCTCAGTAGTAAGTTGGATCTACAACTATTTACCTTTAAGTGAGCCTTGGCTCCCATTCCCCCGACTAAAGTAAAGACTTTCCATGCTTTCCACTTTGACTGATGCTCTTACTATTTACCTCACCTAAAAAAGTGTGACTCTTAGAGGTAATTTTAAGGTGTGGGAGTCTTTCATCCTCCATTTGTCAAGGGCTTCTCCAGTCTGTATTTTTGCATCTCCATATTTATAGGATGCAAAGCCTCCTTCTGAGGCTGTTGTACACATGATGGGAAAACCTCCTAAAACACCCTGACAAAGCAAGCTTAAACAAAGCCAACAAGATTTCACTATAAGCTTTGTCTGTAGGTTAATTATGTTGCGTAACTTAAATGACTGACAATCAGCTATAGAAGAACAAAGGTTGTATTGAACAAAAGAGGGGAACTTTTTGAGTCATATGACACAATTCTCTGCTGTTTTCAGCTCAAACTTTCATTGCTGTACCACCACAGAAACAGAGAAGATAGGGATGGTCCATGTGACGTGAGCTAAGGTAGAATTACTGCCTCAACTGAGAAGTCTTTCTTCCAACTGCTGAGTGACTGATGCCACTTCCCCTTTTGCTTTCCTGTCCATTTGGTAACGGTCTGAGATTCTGTTAATGCTCCACTTATTTAGTACTACTTTTAAAATTGCAATAGCCTGTGCTTTTATTCACTCAAATTGCCTTTTTCTTTTTTCTTTTCTTGTTTTTTCTTTTCTCTTCTCTTTTCTTCTTTTTTCTTTCTTCTCTTTTTTTCAGATGGAAACTGTCTGGAAAGAAGCCCTTCAGTAAAAAGAGAAACCAGCAACTTGTGGAATGAGTTCAGGGCTGCTTGGGAAGAATAGCTCCAGAGAGCATACATTATTTATCTTGCATTACTCCACTTTTTTCCAAATGTGTTTTTATATAACATGATAGGTTATCACTTCTTGCCTTTGGCTACAGATGGGTAGGACTGCAAACAATCAAATGCAAATCAAGAACAGTCTACAGCAGATGCACTATTGTATTGTCATGGCATCACTCCTACTCACTCGATTTGTCAAAGCACTCCCTTTGGTTTGGTTATTTGGATAGAGTAGCTGGGTGGAGACAGAGTGGGTGGATGGCCATTTTCCAGCAGAGCAAACACTCTCCTCGGGGGACGTCCCTTACGACAAGGAATTCCTCGTGACATCATGGGCTGCTTGACACCGGAGTGATGTGCTCGAGCTGGAATTGCTCTCATTGCGTTTTATAACACAGCCAAAATAGGATGAACAAATCCTACAAGAATAATCAATTTAGAGGCGTGGCTGTACTTATACCAGAATTTTTCCTTCCTTTCTCAATACTAGAATGTGTTTCAGAAACACGGCTTCTAACCCTAAGAAAAGCCAGATGCACATATTGACTACGATTAGCAGAGGTTTTGTTTTGTTGCTTCTATGCACAAAATACTAAGTCAAAAAACGTTTTCTCTTTCAAGATCAATTAAAAGAAACGGCCATTACACAACCTCATAAAATAACCTCATAGTTTTAAAGAAAGGATCAGGTAGTTTTAAAACTTTAAGTCAATCATACTGTAGATTTAAATATGTCTCTGGTATCTGGAAATGGGCTGACAGTTTCTTCGGGGGGGGGGGGGGCGGGGAGGCGGGGGGAAGGAATGGCAGGCTTGGACTAGATGAATTGAGGAACTGTTTGTCCTGTCTAATTCATTAGAAACCCAAGAGACACTTACTCAGTTGATTCATCTTTGAAAAATGTTCACATAGTGTACAGACTGGGCTAGTATCATTACCAACACAGGACATCTCATCAAAATGTAACACGTTCTATATATCATTTAGTGGGCAGCACATTTGCGATAAGAAACCTCTTTTTTCTCGGTTTTTAGTTAACTGAGCACAGCAATCCCTTGTTAAGACTACGAAACACTACAGTACAAGGCAGACCAGGTCGTGGATATAAGATCTCTAAATCCTGGGTAGAGGTTTAGGGCAGGAGCTTTCACTCCAATTTTCTGTGCTTTGCTTGGCTTAGGACAACTGACGAGTGACTCCTACATACTTTTGTTGTTTCAGTTAAAACAGCTGGGCAAGGACAGGTAAGTATGGCGACACACATCCTGAGCTACAAAAACCATGTTCTGGCATGATGAGAACAATGTGATAAGAACTGATGAGCTGCAGTACACAGGACCTGATATTAAAAAAACCCAACCAGCTTGCCTCAAAAAGTTAAAGCTTTTATCTTCTAGAAAGGATGCAATCAAGAAAGAACACAGCTTCAGTGAGACGCCATGACCTGGGCATTATCAAAATAAAATTCCCATGTAAAAGTGAGCTATTATTCCAAACAAAATGTTGTATACTAATGATAATTCTGTAAGGAGGTTTCCTGTAATTGGGAGAATTATGGGAGCATCCCTCTGTCTTCAATATGCCCATAAGGAGCTTGGTGAGATGGAAGAAGCAAAGATTTGGTTACCGGTGAAAAGATTTCCTTCTTCTGCACTACAAAACAGACTGTAAGCCCAAACACAAACTCACAGTAATACAGTTTCCAATAATAAGTAAAATTACAACACATGACTATCTATATTACTCAACAGCCAAAACCCTCATTTGTAATGAATCAACAGGTTCCCCAGAAGACAAATCTCTGCTGCGGTTCTTGCAATAGTTCACGCTCAAGATCTCTCCCTAAGGCACGTGCAGGGCAGGTCTGACCCCCGCTGTCCTCCACATCCCAGGACAACGTGGGACATCGTCCTCCCATATCCCAGGCTGTACCATACTTCTCCTGGGTATCACGATACACAAACACACCCTCACAGGCCCCAACACACCTTTCACATTATTTTAAACGCTTTGCGCTGAGGAACATGTGCTCATTCTTATAAGTATGTGTAAGAGCCTACAGGGGCTCAGAGGACATGCAGACCCCATGGTGTGCAACAGGAACGCAGCCAGCCTGCTTGAAAAGAAACTCGCCCTACGCAATACTTATTCTTAAGATTAGCTGCAAACAAGTAGGTACCTTCATATCTGAAAAGTACGTATTTTGAGAGGTACACCTACTGCGAATGCTTTCCCAAGTGGCTCCCAGGTGTGCCTAGGTTAGCAAGTGGTATTAGAGGGAAGGTGAAATCAAACTCTGGCATGGGAAAGAGGCAACAGCACTAAATTCCCCTCTTAATCCTTGATATTTAAGAGATTGCTTTAAACCCCGCAGAATGAGATTTTCAATTCATGACAGCATATGTTCTTTATTTCGGTTATTCCTATTATTTCTATTGGTGTACAGTATCATGTTCTCTTCAAGAGGAGCTCATCTGCTGATGAAAGCAGCACAGGTGACTGGCAATTTTAAGCAATTCTTTCTCCTTCCAGTCCTATTTCTCACTCTAATTTAATCAGCTTATTTCCCTGCCATTTTTTCAGCCTGCTGTATCATGCTCCACTCTCCAAGGCACGCTACAGCTAAGACTCACCTACACACTGTGTCGCTGGCATCTTAAATCACTGTTCTGGCTCCAGGGTAGCTATAGGAGTATCAGCATGTACCGACTATCCCTCATTAAAATTCAGCAGCACTCGAGCGGAGGAATTGTGTAACCCCATTGTTCCTGCTGTGTGGTTGCAGGCATTCATATAATCTTATTATAAATTTTGGGTGGTTCACATGCATATTTACACTTTAATTTTCTGTGCTGTAGGTTCAAAGAAGAGCATGTAAAATAATATTATATGGCTCTTGATACTGGGAAAAGATTAAAAGTCTACTACAAAAAATACAAAGTGATCTGACAGTATCACATTGTAGAATTAATGCCGGAGCATGCACTGTTCAAGAAAAAAATTCTGTAAACTGTTTCTGGGAAAATTTGTATTTTTGTTTTTGAAGAAAGCGTTGCCTCTGAAAATCTTCAGGTTAAATAAAGGTTCATATATTTTAAGCAAAATATACACTGAAGTGACACCTTGGAGCCCTTTTCACAGACCAGCTACCCATTGTGTTAGCCACTGAATAAATACAAAATAAAATTGCAGTGCCTACCTTGGGGATCCTACAGTCCTGTTGGCTGTCTGCTGACATGCATAACATGTCATCATGCTAGAAGAGATGTCAGGGACCTACACTGTATACATCAATACTTAAATATCAGCAATCCAGAAGAGCATATTGGCAAAGCTAACTAAATTCAAAGGAAATACTGAGGCCTACTTTCTCATAGCAATTTTGCATTAAGGGACCCAGCAGAACAAAGTGAAGGGAAAACACTTCCCTGTCGATTGTGAAATCATTCTCTGAAAGGATTTATATCGACAACCTAGGGATAACCCAGCATATCTAAAACTTTGCATAATGCTTACAAAATAATACAGATGAGCAAGCCTTGGAAGATTACAAGGAAGCATGCCTACTAGTGATTCCCAGAAAAATGTTTTCATTGCACAAATACAGTTGATGGAGAGATAAAAATAAAAGGAAGGACTCGAAGGAATCCTGACCTTACAGGGAAAGAAATCCCTCTATACCCAACTGTCTGAGTTAAGACACTGGTAAGATCAGCATTAGCAACTGGCTAGGCCATTAGGAACTTCAACAAAGCAGAGTGTTTGGATTTGGATCCACAGCATTATTAGTCACCTTCCCCCTTCAGAATATGTGGCCATGGCACCGTCGAGGTTTCATAACACAAACTGACTTGTGCTTTCCTCCAGTTTTCCCTGATGAACCTCAAATGAAATGTGTATGCCTCAGTATTAGCTCAGGAGGAAGACATCATGAGCTCTTTCCACCCTGTTCTTTTCCTAATACAGCTGTATTATGTACATGTCCTTTTATTTACACAAATCTATTCACGTATATTTTATAAATACAATGCACATAGGGATGTAATGGCACAGACAGGAGAAGAGCCTGAAATTCCCAACCTATTTCTCAACGACAAGACTTTATTCACCCTCGCCCTTGGTTTCTGTATGAGGATCTCCAACAGAGGCAACAGCTGAAGACAACTGCAGTAGTTTTCTTTGTAATATGAACTCAAGGAATTCAGCAAACACCAGGCTAGAGGGATTCTGGACAGTGGGTTACACACCTGCCAGGAAGAATCAACAGTTTAGAAGGTGCTCTCTCCTTTTTTTCCTGCCCCTTCATCCCCCCACTTACAAAAGAAAAAGCAGCAGCCCACCAGGTAAGGTGATCAGAGCAGAACAGCATTTAAATCATGTAAGAGGTACTGTGCATCAGCAGCATAGTGGATGGGTAGTAGAGAAACACCTAGCAGGAGGCTTGGCCCCAGCTCTGGGAAGCCGGACAGCTCTGCCCCACACTGCCATCCCTCTCGCACATGTGCACACCCTGCATGGCCTCTTTCCTATTCCCCCTTCCACCTTCTCCTTTTCAGTAACATGGGAGAAGGAAAGAGCAGCAGCAGCCATGAAGTTTCTCCCTTTTGTGGTTTAATGCTAAAGTGTGTGATCTCAGGCAAATTAAAAATACACCTTTTTTTTTTTTTTCAGTCACAAGTTGGCAAGTGCAGCTTAAACGAGGCTGTTGCAGTGGAAGTGAAATAGACAGTCTAAGAGGGGTGGCTGGCACAGATGACTTAAGCAGAAAACCTTGTGTTTACTGGTCCAGGATCAAGGAAACCTTGTCAGCCTAAATGCTTTCCTATATATATTAACCTACTTCATTACACAAAGTCCTTAACCATAGTAAGTGAAACATTACCAATGGGAAATCCATAAAAGTTGGAACTCGCAGAGTGGAATGTTTTAATTTATTTTTGCCTCCCCTCTCCCAGGAGTCAATCAAAGAGTAAACAATATTTTACCTTCCCTTGAATTAATTATTTGTAAGCTTTTCCCCATCAGACTTCCCACTTGGTGCAGAATAACATACCTACCCTCACGAAAAAAGAATCTTTAAATTCCAGAGGAAACATCTTAGCACCTTCTGCTTGGCCCAAAGAAAATAGCCCATAACCCAGTAAAATCTTTATTAAGAATAATGGGCAAGGAAATGGCTAGGAAAGTAGTTTCTGAAAATCCAACAGCAGAACAAAACAGGAAAATGTCTGGGTTTTGCATCTGTATTTTACAAACACCCACTTTCTAGTCAACTGTCTGCTTTCTCACCATATGAATTTTGGGCTTTACTTCATCACACTGATTAAACATTTCAGGTTTCAGTGGCTGCTTTCAGGAAGAAAAATCTGGAGGTTTTTGGAGATTGGGGAAGTACGACAGGAATGCTCTAATTTAGTACAGAAGCTCCAAGTAAAATCACTATTGAGGGAAATAGCAACTTGTTCATTAGTTCTAGCATTTTTGGATTTTTTGAGGCTTTTCTACATCATTCAAACTCATGCAAATCACCAGTGTTCATACTGCACAAATAAATTATCTCCTGTCTTATTTATACAGAGGAAAGCATACATGTAAGCATTGGCTTAATACAGTAATCCTTTTACACAAGGACATTAGAATCTAAAGATGTGACAGATAACCAGACAGTTTGAAAGCGCTTAAAATTGGATAGATTTCAGCACAGCTAAAAGATATTAAAGACATCTTTTTTTCAGAACGTTGACAATGGACCCAATTTCTCTTTTATAATTTCTTAATACAGCTTTCTCAAATGAAAACATTTGAGAGCATGTACATTTTATTTGAAATGTCACCTATTTTTCCCACATCCAACATCAACAGTGATTTTTTCTGAAACATTTAGAGTTCATTAAGATTTTTTCATAAGAAAAATGTCCATCATTTTCTTCCTCATTCTACAAAATCTAGATCAGACAAGTGCTGTTACTGGGACGTGTAATCTAGCAGACAGGACATGCAGAACTTCTGAAGGGAAGCTGAAGCTCACCTCATTCAAGTAGGAAACTTTTTTTTTTTTAAACAAGTTGGAGTAACTTCTGGGGGTTGTAATTCTATCATCACTTGGAATCTGAAATCAAGATTGGATACCTTTCTAAAAGATGTACTCATGGCTCAGTCACAGATTAATGTCATTGATAGTTCATGTACTTGGTAGGGAATAATATAAAAATAGCAAGGTCAAATTCTTTAGCTTTTTTTACACCACAGATCAAAGTGGACAATTGCATTGGTCCCTGAGGAATTGTGAATTCACTGCCACCATTAACAACAGTAATAATTAACGTGTGCCTGTATTCTTTGATTTAAATCCTCTTTGTAAGCAGCGAAGGGCACGAATATCATCAAAGCAACACGCTGTTTCGATCCTCAGTCACTTCACAGTGAGATTTTAAGAATTTTGCTGGCTCTGATCTTTCACTATGGTACAAAGCAATCAACTTCAGTGTCAGTAACGTAGATAAAGAGTTTCTCCTTAAATAGATGTCAGGGTTCTGCCATATATTTTACACATAGCAGGGGAGACATCTTTCTTCAGCTACATCTGCCAGGTTAGGGTCAGGTATTCAGAAGTCTTCGGAAGAACAAGGATCATCCATCTAACAGGTCACAACAGCAGGGATATCAGAGGCAGGCACAAAGATGAAGCTTCCATAGGTGGATGTTTCTAACAACATCCAGTTCTGGCCAGTTCTCCACTGTGAACTAAAGCACAGGGCAGAGGACTGCAATATAAGGGGTACAAGCAGTAATCAATTCTGACAAATAATACAACTGTAACAGGGTGGCCCTGAAAGCTGGCTTGTTAACCCTGCTGGAAGACAGAGCTATACACTTAGGTTGCACAAAACCAGCTCACAACACTGTTCGGGGTGGATGAATCACCTTGACTGACATCAGTTTAAGTATACTCACAGGTTTGCTTCAACCACTGAAGAAGCTTGTTGTTTAGTACTAGGATGAGTAAGGCATTGGCTGTGATTTATTGCTATCCTCCTCTAGAGAGAACGAAGATTTTTAAATAGTGGGTAGAGTAGTGGGGTGATAGGTGCTGAATCCTGTTTTTTTCCCTCAGGTTAATTTTGTTCTTCCCCCAGTTTCATGGATAAGGTGTCTCAGTCACAAGATACTACAGAGCCAGTGTTTTAGTCTGGCAGCACGTAAGTTAGCACATTACAGAATCACAGAATAGTCAGAGTTGGAAGACACCTCTAAAGATCGTCTAAGTCCAACCTCCTGCTAAAGCAGGTTCACCTAGAGCAGGTTGCACAGGATCACGTCTAGGTGGGTTTTGTCCACCTGCACTGTGGAAACCAGCATGAATAACTGGGATCACGCTAAAACTGAATACAAAATCATGCCCATCATCCACATTTCTTCAAAAGCTGATTGAGGAGACAGCTGAGGGCTTTACAATATCATCTCTCTCATGCCAACACCTCTAGACCGGGCAGAAGGCAAGAGCGTTCCCCATGGATATCGAAGAAGATGCATATGTGCGGTTTGCTTTGCCTATTTCCTGTCTTGGATTTAAAGAAGGAATAAAAACCTAGCCAAGCCATTGCCCCATAAAATTTGTTGGCCACAAGAGCTGCTGTACTTAGGAGATATGTAGAGTCAGCTGCAGGTGCAGAAAAGCCTCCCCTGCTTTCAGCTTCTGCCAGTAACAGGGATACAGTGCGATGACAGTCTGTCCCCACAGGACAGGCTCGCAGAGCCAAGCTCCTGCCCCACCTCTCCTCCAATGCTACATGCTACCTGCCTGCGATCTCCAAAGAAAGTGTCTCAGAAACTCTCTTTTTGGAATAAAAGTTTTCTGACCAAATCACTCTCCTAAAGCAAAACATGGTTCCTGATAAGACAAACACTTTCATCAGAGGAAAAAAAACAAGCCAGCACTTCATCTTTGGCAGTCTGGTCTAGATTTTGGGGAAGTCCTTTAAAATTTGAGGGGGTTTTGTTTGGCTTTTTTTCCCCAATTAAAAGTCTTCCTTTTTCTGGTAAGGACAACAAAAAGTCAGACTGGGATTGTGTGAATCATATCTGATATTTACAGTCCTTCTTTTCCCTAAAAGCAAAAATGTGGAAACAAATATCCTTGGAATTTGTGATTTTGAAAGCTTTGGTTCTTTTTGGAGTTTCTGGGTTTTTTTGAAATTTCACACAGGACCAGACAGTAACAAACGGAGTGGCAAGCCAAGGAGGGGAGAGGAGGGGAGCAAAAAAGCCAATAAAGGTTTTCAAACTCCTCCAGCTCTAGTTGCTGGGAACTGCAGCAGACAGCGGCTTTTCAGAGCAAGTGCACATCTCCAAGGTGGTCCCCACACTCCACTCCACCTGTTTCCCCTCTGATCCCTGCCAACCCTTGGCTTCTTTCTTCAGCCCAAGTGGCCAGCTCTTCCCTGTCCAGATCTCTCCTTTCAGGAAAGCACCTTTTTTGGTTTTGGTTTTTTTTTCTTTTTTTGTTGTTGTTCTTTGTTTTTTTTTTTTTTAGATGAAACTCATCTTTTAAAACCTAGTTTTGTCACATTAAAGACTGCTTGCATACACACACACATGCTTTCTCACTCGCATCCAAACCCTTAAACCAGTGGAATCACACAGAGTCTTCTGATGTTCCTTTGCTAACAATATCAGCTGTGAGGTCTCTCTTACATTCACAACAGGTTTTGAACCTCTTAAAGTCAGGACTAAATTTGCAAAGAGTTCCAGAAGGGTAAATCCTCTTGGCTCTGGAGAAACAACTAAGGGCTATGCATTTTTGGCAATACAGAAATCACTCGAGTGGCCAGCTGCAGTTCTGAATCTGCTATTTGAGGGGAGGATAAGGATTTGGGTGTTGTTTATTCTGGAGAAGAATAAACTGAGGAATGAATATGACAAAAAGTCTTCCATTGTGTAGGGACTTTTAAGAAGAGAGGAAGGATTGATTGTTCTTCATAGTTAGTCAGCAGGAAAGAGGAGGGATCAGCATAAGCTCTAGCAAAGACAGCTTAGGTCAGATACCAGAAAAACATCTCAGCTACAGCAGTGAAATACTGGAACAAGTAACTTACGAGTATGAAATCTCCTTCTCTGAAATTATGCAAAGTTTAGATAAATATCACTTGAACAGGCAACCCAGAAATGTGGAATTTCCTTCACCAGAGTTTTAAAGAAAATGTTAAGACAAATGTCTGGTAGGCATGGCTTAGCTACACCTGATCCTGTTTCACCCAGCTGAAAGACCTCCAAGGTTCCTTCCAGCTCTCTGTTTCTGCAACTCAGTGATTTATAGGGCACCAGTAAATATTCATATGACAGGTACACCCACACCTCACTACATGAGGTACTGCGCACACACACTGCGAAGGAGCCCCAAGACACTAAATGGACATGGTCGTTGAAAAAGCAAATGGAAACCAAAACCAAAGACTTGCTCAGATCTTTGTGCATACAACGAATGAGCAGCAGGAAGACAGGTATCACGTCTGGAATCTTCTAACCCACAGTCCAGTCACCCAGCCATTGAGCCATTTCCCATCAGCTGGCTGCAACAGACAATCCCTCATCAAAAACTATAGCAGAGCCCTGTTACCTTCTTCCTCCCGTTTTCCCTTTGCTTAATGAAAGGAAGAATAGCTAATTGATAGCTAGAGTGTAATCGGTTGCATTCTGCTCAGCATGGATGAAGTTGTATATTTGCATTTTAATATTTTTTTCTATTACAGACCTCCCTGTGCTACCATAAAAAACACAGCCTCTAATCCCCTATTAACTGTATTTAGCAAACCTCAAGTGTTTCCTCCATTTGCAATCTGGCTGGGCTTCAGCCCTGAAGCAACTTTCAGGTGGCTGTGGTCTAAACATTAACTCTGGTCTGGAGCGATTTGAATTACAAACCAAACAGACTGGAAATGGAATCCTAAAGTGCAGTCAGAGCTCAGTCTGGGAACCTGGCTTTGTTCTCCTGAGCCTGCAAACCTACTCTTGCACTGCTCCTCAGACAGTCAAAAATGGGTCGTTACTCACCGAGAGGAAGCACAGGTGTTACATTAAAGGACTGCAAAGGGAGCCATTTGGTACCAACAATATAGATTTATTACTCATAAATTTTTAAAATTTCCTTGTGTTTTGTGATTAAAAACACATCATACTTTGATTTCCTAGCCACCTCCTGTGTTTTGCTTCCAAATTTTTGACAGCCAGTTAATTATGAAGTTCTGAACTTATTCGCCAAAGCCTACTGCGCATGCATTTTCTGCGTTGCAGCTAAGAAAAGTATTCAGCCACAAATACACCCCCTTCCTAAAACTGCAACAGTTACGACTTGATGCATGCTTTCATTATTCACATCATCCAACAATACAGAAGCATCATCTGTTATGCAGGAGGCATCAGAGTGCTTCTAGCCTCACAGAAAAACCAGGACCAAATCTAAGGCTGTGTCAGTACTTTGCTTACACTGAAGACTTAGAGGAAACCTATGGGAAATGGAAAAGCATGTGATTTTATCCACACAGATGGCATTTTGTAGACTGCTTTTAATAGGATGCAAGAGGTGATCAGCTAGACCTTTACAAAACCAGACCTAAGAAAAGCTTTGAATAGCAAACTAGAATTAAAATTATAGGCAACAAATCCGCTATTGTGCTTTCTTTTCAAGACAGAAGTTGCTTATGTAACAAAATACAGTTGGGTACATTAGATGATCAATCACTGAACATCTAGGACTCAGGAGTGTATTATAATAATGATGACAGTTGCTAGTTTTATATCGCAGGCTGAAATCAATAGGACTTTTCATGTACTGGAAATCAGGCATGTGCTTCAACAGCTTCCTGATCCAGAGACTGATGTCAAAAAAGGATAAACACGTGCTGATACAAACTGCTGAACAACATTCTCAACTACTGCTGTGGATGGGGGGTAGCATGAATTTACTAGCAGGCCCAAGGTGTCTTTGAAGAATTTGTTCTATTACAGGTTTATGTTATACACTAGTCATTCTGTCTTTTTATAGAACAGGAAATATTTTCTGCAGAAAATAGGGAAGAATATAATGGTCCTCTTTGAAGGATCCTCCTCTCTTCCCATCTCAGCTCTAATATTATACCCATATGCTGGCTGCTTTTGGACAACCATTTGTTTTTTCAAAGGCATCCTACAGCATTTAAGTAACTCTGCATCTGAAAGTTGCTAACCTTGAGGGATTTTCCACAGCTGCACGAGGAATGACTTAAGAGAGATTGCTCCATAGATACTGCTTGTGGCCAAAGTCAACAGAAAGTAGTTTGATTTCTTTTAAGATATACATAGGTAGAATGAAGCCTGTGTTCGCAAGCAGTCCACACCGTAAGGGCATCCAATAAATAACTAACTCCTATTTGAACTACTTTGTTCGATTAGCTTCCTTATACAAAGCACAGGTAGTGACTGGGTTGCTCTTGTGGGCTGGGGACCAGAGCTTTCAACCAAAGCTTTGCTTCTTTGTGCCCTCAAAACAATTACATTGCCACAACAGACAGACTCCTCTAAAACCGTTCTTTGTTAAATTTGACTGAAGACAGTTTTTATTTCACTATTTGAGGTAAACATTTAGCTTACACAAGCTTTAAGTTCTTACTCAAGCTAACTTTCCAATGTGGGGGAAGGACAACATATGAGAGTATGGCCAGACATCACACTGGAAGCATGCAAATATTTATGAATATTTATTTTTATTCCAAGCCTTTCTTTTCCTCAATAGTCTTAATACCCTTTTTTTTGTTTGCTGTGAGCTAGCATTACTCCTTAGGATGTTTTATTTGTGGGAATACATGCAGAACACCTGTTTCCACGCCATATGTGACTACAAGCTAAGGTATGTATATATAAAAAAATTACTGGTTATTAGCCATTTATTGCTCACTGTTTCTACTATGTCAGATGCTTATATTTGATGTTGCATAGGTGGAAATACTGCCACGCTATAAAATTGGAACACATGCCGCATGCTACATATTACACTTTCTATCTCAAAACACCATCCAACAGTAAAGTAAGTCTTTGCCACATTTCAGAGTCGGCAGACAATGTCACAGGAGCTGCCTGTGTATTCAAACAGGCGAATGACAGGGTGCAGAACAGCCTCCTGCATCCCATCTCAGCATGGTTGGTCAAGTGAGCACGTCTGTCACCTCTCTAGCCTGTCTTGGTGAATGTGCTGATTTTGGCTGAAGTAGACTTAATTTTCCTCATAGTAGCTAGCACAGAGCTCTGTTCTGGATTTGTGCTGAAAACAATGTTGATGATACAGAGATGTTTCCGTTATCGCTGAGCAGGGCTTACAGGAAGCCAAAGGCCTTTTCTGCCTCTCACCCCACCAGGGAGTGGGCTGGGCGTGCACAAGAAGTTGGGAGGGGACACAGCTGGGACAGGTGACCCCAGCTGACCAAAGGGATATCCCAGGCCATATGACATCATGCTTAGCTTATAAAGCTGGGGGAAGGAGGAAGGGGGGACAACGGGAGTGAAGGTGTTTGTCTTCCCAAGGAACTGTTAGACATGATGGAGCCCTGTTTTCCTGGAGATGCCTGAACACCTGCCTGCTGATGGGAACTGGTGAATGAATTCCTTGTTTTGCTTTGCTTGCGTGTATGGCTTTTGTCTTACTTGTTAAACTGTCTTTATCTGAACCCACGAATTTTCTCTTTTACTCTGGCAATTCTCTCCCCACCTCACGGCAGGGGCAGCAGCGAGCAAGCGACTGTGTGATGCATAGTTGCCAGCTGGGGTTAAAGAATGACAGTGAAGAGCCCAGAAGGCAGCATTCAGACTTAACCTAACTTACTCCTGATAAAATCAATAGGAAAGCTCAGGACAGTGAAGCCAAACATACCTGAAAACCTTCACTCATAGCACACAAGAAATGACCAATGTTGGTGAAAAATTCATGTGGCTTCTCCTCCACTTGAGAAAATACTCTACAACAGAGAAGTTTGCCTGTTCAACTGCATTAACTACATCTGACAAGAACTGCCTAGAGGCTATAGCCCCCCAAAAAATTTTACATTTTCACATATGAAAGCAGACAGGAAAAAAGACAACTATTCTATACCCTGGTTTCTGTACCTCAGTGGTGAAGGCTTGCTTAGGCAGCCAAGCCGAATGCCCTTATGCTCTACCCTACATAGGGCAGCTGAGACTCAGGGTGTTTGGACAGGCCACATGGAGAACATCAGACCTGCTGGAAAATGATGTCAGTCTTCTGCAAAGCTGTGCAATGTGGCACCATGGAAAATAAAAGGTGTGAGGACATGTCCACAGCTGTGCTCCTCAACATAGCTCTGTACTTTCACAAAGACCTTGGCCTGACTATGTCTTTGACCTCCTCTAAGAGGCTGTAACTGGAGTCTTTCTGGCCTGTGTAAGCAAAAGTTGATTCAGAAAAAGAAAACATAATTCAAAGTGGTGCTGTCAGACACGACAATGCTTATTTTTGCATGTTTAGCCCCAGCAAGTACAGCTCAGATGCAATCTACATTGTGAGTGAACAACCAACTAATAGCGGGAAACATGATTAATATCTACTTATGTCAATCATACCTCTTTTTACCAACCTGTTCAATGGCCCCTGTGGTTGCTGGTACAAGTACATTCATCACTTCCCTACTGAATCCCACCACCAAGGAGCTGTGAACGCAGTGGAAATACTTCTGTGCACACTGCCCGGCGTTTCTGTTTCAGGCTAACTTTCCTGTTGTACAATCAGGGTGTACAGTGATATTCAGAGGCATAACGCTGTGGGTTTTTTTCCTCCCTCCCTGGGGATTCTGTGTTACAATTAATCTAATTTCTAGTGACCTGGCAAGAGAACGCTTTCCATGTAACTTGGCAACGACATGTTGATGCGAAGCATTAGCTTCTACGTGCCAAGAACTGGATTTTCTCAGCTTGGCTCCAGGTGCTAACAACAGGATGCAACGCGACCACCAACACCAGACTCAACAGTGAGAAGGTGTATTTTTAAACCATGGAAATAACAAGTTAAAGTAGGATTTTCAATCTGGATTATTCCAGTTGTTTTAGGTCTTGGCATCACAGCTAATCTCTAGACCCATGCTGATTTTGCTATAATTCAAAATGTTTTATAATTATTTCATAATCCATTATCCAGGTACAATTATTTTTAGCTTTGTCCTGTGTGTGGACGAGGACAACGTTCAGTGAGAGGCCCCAGCTGCAACCAGAGACTTGGGGTACCAGGCACAGGATAAGATACAGCCCTTCCTCCAGCACCAGTGCAGGGACTCGGGAAAGTGTCTCTCTGCCATCCATGCTGTGTTTCTGAGACACCATAAACTTATTATCTGAGTACAAACTGAGAAAAAAAAATCTCAGCCCAGACTTTTAGTTTCTCTTGCTTGATGAATTACAGTGTAAATAATATTTGCTGGGCACACATTCCCTGAATGCCTAATTCTTTATTCCTGGGACATACACTTGAGAGGCTGTGTTTTACGTTCATGTCCGAACATAACAGACTCCAAAATGGATTTCTTTCTACAGCTGTGCAAAGCTTAGGGATTTCAGGTCACAGCAGGCTGTACAAATATTTCCTTCAGTTTCAATCCACAGTGCCTTTAAATCCCCAAATTCTCTTCACATTTCAGATTCAAACAAACACTGAAGCTAATAAAAAGTCCTCCATCACACAGAAGTAACTAGCGATGCCAGATTTTGCATCATCTGCCTGCACCACCACTGAAGGAAAGCCCCAGGTTCACGTACATATCTTTAGGAACCTTAAATAAGCAGGCAACACATTTGGTCAGTTTAATGTTCAGGACCAATATAAGTATTTGGGCAGGTTTTGCATAGCTTGTATTATACCATGACCATTTGCACAAAATTATTGTGTTATTTATCCATCAAACTAAAAGAGAAGAACTCAACTAGATCTGAAGTACTTTTAGTGAGAGACCAACAGTCTTTTAAAATACAGTTTGATTTTATAGTCAATTAACAACAACAAAAAGTCTATCACAACTATAGACTACCCACATTCAAAAAAATGTTATCATGGAGAAAAAAACCCCAGATTTTTCTCTCCGTGTTTTCCTCATAAAAGCACCAGCTTCTGTATACAGTGACTGTGAACCAGGAGAGGTAACAAGACCCACTAGGGAAAAGTGAGGCAAGGGGAGGTAGATGAAGAGGCAAATTAACTGCAGTTTTCCTCCACACACGCTTTTGTACTCCCCAACTAGCCAATATGGCTGAGATGATGCAGGCTGCCAGTGAATGGCAATGCCCTGTAAAATGGGAGTCCAGTGACTTAAAGGAATAACCAAGTCCAGAGGCTTTTCCCGAAATCCCCCTCTGCCATAGTGACAGCACCATATGGATACCCTTGGGCTCTTCACAGCATCAGCACATGCTATGGTGCAGCATAAATTCCATTGTCACTCAACCTTCCAATTTATGGTGGTCAATATTACTTACCTTTGACTTTTTTTTTCTAATAAAACTTACTTTTAGGGGGAAAAGGGGAAAATGCAAAACAGCTATGAACATAATAGGCTCCTTAAGTTCTTCTCCTGCCCCCTCCATTTTCCTTGCACCCTCACACTGCTTTCCAGCCACATAATACATCCAAAGTACTATACAGGTGTCTACTTAGATCTAGTCAGAATTTCCAACTGACAGGTCTTATTTTCCAGCTGGAAAATCCTTCGGGTCTCAGTCATTTTCTCAAGAAAAACAAAAACCCTATTGGGAAATTAAAATAAAATGCTGTTGGTTATGATCAGCTTGCTGTTCAGTGGAAAAACATAAAAGTCTTAATGGAGTAGGCATGGAGCACTGGAAAGAGATAACACTAGAGCCATTCAGACACTAACAGCCTTACAGGGAGCTCTGCAGACTGCCCCAGTCCCCTCTGCAGCTACAGTTCAAGTTGCCTTTTATTAATGGCTTTGAGTGTCTGCACCTGAGATTTTGCTGTAGACTTTATTGACCTGCTTCTACCATCCATGCATGCAGTATGGTTCCCACCAAAACTGGCAGAAAGACTGCTTTTAAAGTGCTCTGCAGCAGCACACAAAGCTCTGCAAAGACACACATGGAAGCACTTCCAAAACGGGTGCCAAGACTGGAGGAGCAAGGTATGGCTTTAGCCTCCTCATCACCCATGGGGCTTTGCAAAGGGACCTGCCAGCTACAGAACAGCCTTGATATTGACTGGAGAAGCTGAAAATGAGCCACAGGGAGAGTTTGAACTGGCAAAGGACAACACTTCAGCATGGCAAGGAAGAGCACCCACACAGAGGTTGTATTATTGCTCTGAAATACACAATTTCATCTTCATGATTCTCAACTGCCAGTTTAGGGCTCTGCACTAAACCAGGTTGCTTGGGTGGGGTGGAGAAGATATGAACTGCTCATGAAAACATCCCCTATTCAAGCTGAAGTCCCTGGCAGCCTTTACATGCATTTTTACAAACTGGTGTCAATTCCACAGAGAGTCTTCTTTAGTACAAACAGACGATGCATGTTTTATAATTAAGTCAACATGCCTGATCCCAATCCCTGATTTTCAGTCTTTATTTTTGATTGCAAAGGTATTTCCCAGTCAATTCTTTTCCACAAGGGCCCTCTGCAACACGTATACCACCTATAATGCTACAACTGGTTTAATGAGGGTTGTAGCCTCTTAGTTTTAATCAGCATCACAATACTAGTATAGTCTACAGCATGAACACAACTCTCAATCTCCCCTCTCTCACAGGAAACACCTATTTCTGCAAAAATACTTTCAGGTGGAATAACTACTTTCAGGTGGAATAACTGTACCTGGACCAAGGGGGCTGTCCGTTGTTATCTGTAGCATAAAAAGAGTACGATACTTGTATATGAACAAGACCTAAAATTTTACTTTCTTTTTTGTTAAAAACAAGAAAATAGTTTTTGGGTTTCATTTTGTTTGGGTTTGGTTTTTTTTTTATGATTACTTAGTTCGTTTCAGTCTTTCAATTAAAGACTATAAATTGGTTTAAAGAAGCGAACTTGGCAGGTTTTACAGGATATTGCCATCTGGGCAACAGACCCAGGGCTTTGTATATTTACTACATTATGAAGAATTAAAATCTACCTCGGTGTTGTAGCCACCCTGCTGCAGAAACAGAAAATGTGACCAGCATGGCAGCAGGGGTGTGTGGAAGAAAAGCAGTGTTTTGGATTTAAAAGGTTTTGGCACCACTTTCAAGCTCTGTGACAAATTTATAAAATTTGTTTTATTAACCGCATTAATGGTGTTGCTGAGTGAACTATTGATTTATTTAGGTCCTCTCCAAGAAGTTTTCAAAGGTAAGTTCAGCTATGAAATACAATAAAATCTTGATAAATAAATTACTTGTGTCAAAAATGGGGGAGGGAGCAAGGAAGCTGTCATGGAACAGGTGCTGATGTTTAAAAAAACAAGAATAATTGCTACAAAACATTACCAAATAGAAAAGGAACATTTAATTCATCTGGAAACTGGATGCACAAAACCCTGTGGAATGAGCACCATGACCTAACAATTAAAATAACAATTCTATGAATCCAGGTGAACATTATAGAATAAGATGCAGTAATTGCAGCACAGGAGATCACCTTGATGCCCAGCCAGAAGTACCAAAAGGATTGCATATTCAGATGAGAAAAAGGACTTTATAATTAAACCACATCCATAAAAAAAAAAATCAGTATCCATACCATCACTTTTCCTATAGTACACATATTTTGGGAAATTTTAAGAACAATAAGACTTGTGCTCCAGAAAAACACAGAAGTATTCTGGGAAACTCTTACTTCCAAATATTTCCACACTGCACCCACATTCCTTTATGCTAAGAGTATCAATAAAACTCTACCATGGAAGCTGATGGCCCTTTTCCTCACTGAGACTGTGGCTCTCCCCACCCTCCGCACATACGCACAGCTCTTCCCTAGAGTGTTTAATAAGACTACACTACTGCTAGGAAGCCAAGAGGGCCAAAAGTCCTGATGCCACATGTGACTGCCTACAGACCCGCATCCTAGTCTGCAGGTCCTGGCTCATGGCACTTTGCAGTCTTCTGGACAACACCAACAGCATGGGCCACTGACCACCATCAATAAACACTATGGACCAGAGCTGGCCTGGGTTTTTTGATCTGGAAGAGAGTTAGTTACAGAGACATAGGCTGTGTATGGGTGCCTTGCCTTCAGAGCCAGGTGAGAGTCTGTGGCCCATTTGATTTTCTAGCATGGAACTGGCAAGCACGGGATGAGAGAAGCAAAATATTATCGTCCATTCAGAGGTGTGCAATGAAGACAAGGCGGCAGGTCTGTAGATACATTAAGCATATAAAAGCATTTAAATGCTGTAAGAAGGAGATAAAACTTCAAGGGTTTTCAGGAGTGCTAAGGTTCCTAAATCCTTCAGATTTGTAGGAGACCTGGGACTTTAAATCACCTCTGTGGTGTCCACAGAGTCGTACGCTTTACATAAACTCTGGTCTAGAGTGATTGCCTTAATCATACCAGGAGTCCAGGTGAGAGCCAGCATTGAATCCAGCTCTCCCCCAAAGCGCAACATAAACCAGTTTACCTACTCCTAAGACCATGTCCTCCTTCCTACCCTGACTTCAGCATGGAAACACTTCAAAACTCTGGAGATTTTCACGGCTCCCTGCTAGAAACCACCACACACCTGATGCTTCCTGGTCCAACTCCAGCAGAAGCAATGTCAAGTGTTAGCACATATCAGGGCTGTAATACGGTCTGTTTGCTCCCTTCAGACTTCTCAGCTAAAATTCTTATTATCCTGCCTCAACCCACAGAACCTTTGCCTTCACCTGTGTTGCTGCCAGGATTTCACTGTTCCTGTTTTACCCCCAAAACAAAGGCTATACCTCCAGGATATTTTTTTATTTTTTAAAAAAAAACACAACCCACACAGTAGAACAGCAGCAACCACCAAAAACTTGGACATTACACAACCCACTGAGAGGGGTCTGGCAGTAAGAACTGGTGTTAACTGCAGGATTGCAGAGGGGCTACTTAACAGGAGCTACTTAGCCTGGCACTTCATGCACAGAGCTATTTCTGCCACAGACGCTGGAAAAAATGTATTTGCCAATTAAAATAATCCAGGCAGGTCCCTTATGCCCAAGCAGAGAAGCAGAGCTAAGGAAAACAGCATCTAACATCTTCCACAAAGAATCACAAAACCAGAAAATATTTCTGACATCTGGGATACTCAGGGTGAAATTCCTGCCCTGTGGAAATCAACACCAAAGTGCCCATTGAGTCAAAAAGGGCCAGGATTTCACTTTCAGATTCCACAAATAGTCTTAGGCTCCTTTGGCTCAGGATGAAGGACTGGGACAGCCAAGTAGGCAGCACAATCTGTTCCTGAATAAGAATAGGCCAAATTCAACAATACTGCAAGCCCTGCAAGACTTGCTTACATCAGGCCTGGACCAAACCCAACGCCTTGTCTTGTTCTGCAGTGTTGAGCAACAGCTGCTCTTGGATTTGTAAACCTAATTCACAGTGGTGCTGCCGCAAATCCAGAGCGGGAGGCACAATCTCCCTAGATGGCATTTATTCCAGGGGCACAGAGTTGCTGGGATGCCAGATCAAGAGGGCATTTCAGGCTTAGAAGACAAGAGGACTGACCAGAAAACTTGTACTAAAGCAAAACCTTGATCAAGATATTATTTTTTCCATAAAAGAGTGCTAGAAGCTGTGGGAGCTGTGTTTCCTCTAGGGAACTGAAAATACTGTCTCTGCTGTCATCGTTCCTCTGGTGGTCTACTTAAGGAGGTGCTTCTGCAGATGACGTCCTAAAGCGCACTGTTCCCATGGTACTGAACCACCATCTGGGTCATCATTCCTGAGGATGTTGACTCACTTCCTCTGCCACTGTCACCCCGCATGCTATCGCACTGGGTCATCCAAACGCCAGAATGTCTTTCTTTAAGAGCAACCTCCGCTGGTTTGTGTCTGACATCACTCAACACACCAAGCAACCAAGAACATGCAACATAACCCCCAGGTGGTTTAGCTTCCCAGCATACTAAAGCACAGGAACACATGCTCCACACAAACCCTGCTGCAAGAAACAACCATCTCAAGTGACTCCCTCTCCTGGCTATATTTAATGCAATTCTGTCAACAGACCCACAGATATTACAGAAGACTCTCCATGAACTCCACAACAAAAAGTCACCTACAGTCAGAGACTCCTAGTCTGAATCTGCTCAGCTCCATGTGTGGCTGGCCCAAACCCATTGAGTCCATGGGGCTCCTTCAGATTTTGTGGCTATGGTTTGGATTAGACTCTGACTCGACCTCCCTAACTGAACTAGAAGTGAAGCAAAAATGGTCTTGGCCATACCAGAGATCAAATGTTATCTCGATACCATAAAACTACATCAGAATGTTAGACAACACTAAAATTACTGCAGATTAAGAAAATGTTGGTGGGAAAAGAGTTAGATGAAAAAATAAATTAAATTACCAAGACTTTTTTTCTGAATTCTCTTTCTTGGAAAAGAGCTACTATTTAAATTCTTGGATAGTATTTACCCTGCAGAGCAGTGCATAGAAACAATGGGCTCTGATAAAAATAAGCAGGCACATTTTGGTTACATTTAAATAGCATCATACTCCCAAAATAACTCACACACATTGACAGAAAACTTCCTGGCTATAGTGGTGTTATTTTAACCTACATCACGCAGACAAAAGATGCTGAAGATTTTCTTTTACTATAAGATAAAAGCAAACAAGATAAAAATACTTGGCTCTGGCTTTTTCTGCCTTTTCTTTAAGAACCAGCCAAGATTTGTGTGCTGGACAAAGGGGTGCCAGCACTGACACCACATTGGTAATCTTCTATAATACTTGGAATGTCAGCAAGGGCAGTCCTGGGAAACATGACTTTATTTCCCAGCTTGGCAGCAGCATCCCTGTGCCAGGCATGGACTGTACTTCCAGCTCCACTCCCATCCCAAAGCTCTGACTAATGCTCCTGTTCTCTCTGTATGATCTATTTTGACTGCATGTTTGTGAAGTGGGTCTGGATGTCACAGAGTACACTATGGGATCCTCATTTTCAGACAAAACCTCTAACTCCTGCTGGAAAATGAGTCATAATGATCACAAACAGCAAGCATCAAAGTAAAACATTAGAGACATCCTGAATTCCCAAGCACTTGACAACACGAGTCCAGCTTCATTTCTAACAACCAGAACAGCAATATGTTTTCTGTGTTTGAAAGCAGCAGCAAGGGCAGTGTAGTCAAATTTGCATCACTAAGAGAGCTTCACAGAATTAAGTATCTTTCCAAGTTATCTGCTAATGCTAAGGAAGAGAAATACAACCAATTATTCACCAAAGACAACTCTGTAAAGATCAGCCATGCTTGCTTACTCGACACCTTCATTTAATTTCATACACTGACTACAACTCATCTTGTGCTGTTTCTCAGCCTGGCCAAAGCCAGCGGTACAGGCAGACTGGAATGAGCCATCAGTGTTATGGCAGCACAGCAATGTGCCGCTGTAGCCCAGCATAATCCAAATGCAAGCCATCATTGGGGTGGAGGGGAAGGCCCAGGAAACCCTTACCTTCCCCTAATAACTACCCTTACCTGCAACACTTCCTATAACAAATAGTTAACAAGATCCATTTCTGTCCCTTCGGACCCGTCACCTGCTGTAGCTCAGCACGCAGCTGTGAGACCTCATTTAGTGGTCCCAGTCAACAAGCCACACCACAAAGACCCACATCAAAGGCATCCTGCTCCTGCCATGCTCCACAGAGCCCTCCCCAAAAGACATTCTGCCGCTCCCGGGAGGTCTGGAGAGCACGGCACATGAGTATGAGCCGGAGGGTAAGCAGAAGGCTCTGCCCAGGAGCCTCCCAGCTGGATTTGAGGTTTTGCTGTGCTTCAGATAAGCATTCAGCCTTTCAGGTGCTTGTAATAATCAGAACTGAACCTCCAAAACCTTTTGAGGTTCACCCATCTCTACACATAACCATATATAAACACTACATAGAAACCTGCCAGTGTTAGCTGCAAGCACACAGGACTTGACTTGCTGCAAACATTGGTTAACACTTCCTTTCTTAGCCACCAAGGAAACCCACAGTGACTGGTATTCAGAAAAAGGTCTCCTCTTCGGAATAATTAATTCATGCCGTTCCATAACATTGCTGTTCAGGTTCCAGTCGCATCCTTTTATTTTATCTTAACTAAAATATAAACACTAGCTACCTGTACCTCCAAATATAAGAGTACAGGAAGTCAGTAGTTTAAATTTCTTTTCTGACCATGAAAGTTAGTATGTGCTTTTATTGCTGATTGTAGCAAAAATCTAAGCGCGAGTTTTAAAAAAACATTATGTTTAACTTAAAAATATATTGTTTGCTAAACACATACAATACTGTTTCTGCCAACTGGTCTATTATAAGGATAATCCACACATGCCTTTCTGGTTACCCTGGGAAAAAAAACATGAAACACTTCAGAATCTGTGGGTGGTTTCTCACCAGTGAGGGAGAGACATCAGTGCTCACAGGCACAGGAATAGTTGCCCTCTTGCAAGTGTGGTGGGTTCTGTTTTTCTAGCCTCGGCCTTTGGGTCCGAGAGTTACCAAGGATTTTCCATCCTGACTTTTGATTCAAATGAAGTCCAGATGGTACCGCTCAGAGTCAGCATTATCTGGAGACTTTTCAGTGGCTGGTAGAGCTAAAAAGGTTTTGAGGTTAGGAGGGGTCAATCTGATATCCTGCAAAACAGAGGAGCTCACCCCACCATTCCTGCATCAAACCCATGCCAGACAGCTGAGCCACAGAAGACCTCTAAAAATATATCCTATCTTATTTTAAAGACCATCAGTGCAGCTGAAATAAATAGAGACAGATTAAAAGATTCAGTAAACTAAGTTTGTACTGTCTGGTATCAATATTACAAAGACTGGCTCTACTATCCAGCTCTGTTGTGCAGGTCAGGGTCAGTCCCTCTCTTCTTGCCTCCCTAAGATTCAAGTGCACGAGGGAGGCAAAAAAAAAAAAAAGAAAGAAAGAAAGGGAAAGAAATGTTGAAGCGGTTTCTATTTCTTAAAGGCTGAAAACAGAAATAAATCCCAATTTCTGAAAATATGTATGCTTCATTTTTATTTTCCCCGTTTTTTTAAAATTTTTTTTTTTCCTTTTCTCAGCTAAAGCAAATATGGTTCTTGGCCTTCCCCATTTTTTCAGGTCTATTCTTCAGGGATTTTCCCTTTAACTATTTCAGAGAGCTCTGGGGTTTTTGAAAGTTTGAGACTACTTAAAACTACAAAATTTCTTTTGTGTTTTGTACTTGCCTCTTTAGCTTTTGCAAATCTTGGTAAACTTTGACAAGTTCCAAAATGACAGAAGAAAAAGTGGCGTGTGATGCCACCCTCCATATGGAAACAGGAATACCCAAATCACCTAAGCAGATACAGTGCGTTTGCAACACCAAGATCTCTTTCCTCAACATAAGCAAAATCCATCAGCAAAGCGGAAATATGCATTATTTCCTTTTCCTTTGGTAAGCACCCTACTTAGCTTAAGCTACTGCAAACCACAGCATATTGTACAGCTTTATTCACAAATGGTTTCTGAAAATTCAACAGAAGTCACAGAGTTGACCAGGAAAACCAGATAGGCTACTCACCAGCTGCTGCGTTCCACCAGTCTGAATAAATAAATGAAGTCTCATCCAGTTAATTATAGTAATGGCTCTAGGCAGGGTACCAGAAAACTCTGGTACCTCAGTGGTTGACCCAAGGCATTCCCAGAAATACCAGCTCTGTGGCCTGGAGCATGGAACCACATTTTCTGTGATAAGAAGTTGCAGATTCTGCAGTATGAGCACCCAAGCTCCATAGCTCAGGTGCGTGATCAGTATGGGCTCCATCAAAAACTTTTAGAAGTAAAAAATACCTCAGTGGACCTTGAATTGTACTACATTCCAACATCCACCCTTAAAATGTGCCCTGATTAGTCACACCCTACTGAACACACACTCGTCCAAGACTTCATTCTTTTCATTTATATGGGCCCCTATTTTCCATGCAACCGTCACCTCTAACCTTTTTCCTGATCCGATGTGGCTGTAGTGAGTTCATGGGGAAAACCGGGCTCTCTCCTGTCTCCAGAGACTATGGCTTCAAATCAGCCTGGTACTTAAGCAGGTGCTAAACTTTCAAGGCAAGGGTAATCTTTCTGAAGTCATCCTTTTCGACCAAACTATTCACACAAAAAATCTAAACACATTCTAAGTATCACATGAAATCATAGTCTGAGAGGTTTCTCTCTAGGTACAGCTCCCTTTAGTTATATTCATTTGGCTATAAATCAGAAGGCACAAATCCTGACTAGTTATTTCTCTAATTAGTAGTACTATTTCACTGTGCAAACAGCTATAATTCCATCATAATTTATTTTCATGGAAAAGCAGATCTCTCCAACATGAAAGTATGGAAATACAGGATATTTAGTTCTTAAAAAGAAAGTACTTCCAGCATGAAACACCTCCCTTCTTATCATAGCGGAAGACTTAAAAACGTGCTTATTTTGCAATATATGTATAGTCCCCATGACATATATGCTTAAACTAGTACCTCTGCTTAAATGTGTTTCTAAATCAACATCAGGATAAAAAAATTCATTCTGAGATGAAATTTGGCAGAGACAATTCAAGTCTGGAAACAAATTTTTTTAACATATTTTAAAAAATTTTGTTCAGCTATATTTGACTTTTATAGAACATACAAAGAATCAATTAAGAGATTCCAGAGGTTTTCTTCTTTTGGTTCTCATGTGATTTAAAACCAGTTTTGTTTCTTCAAACCTGAACTTGCCAAGTGATTAGTAGAAGACTAAGTATTTTCCCAGTCTGAAATAAAACCCCGGGGCGGGGGGGGCGGGGGGGGGGGGGGAGGGGAAGGAAAAAGAAAAAACCACCACACAACCAAAAAAATTCCAACACCTTTTTAAAATAATAATCATTGTTGTTTTAAAATGATGTTCTGGGCACGCAAAGCATGGGGTTGAATCCTTTGGATGTTGCACAGTGCAGCTGCAAGCTGGATTCTGCACGCAGAATCAAATAGGAGAGATTAAATCCTTTTAGCCCCAAGGTGAAATACTGCTGTCCCAGATGGACCAGGCAAGGACTCCGTGAACCCAACACAGATGCCATATCACTGCAGTATCATCCTAGATGAGACCGTGAACAACTAGCCTGTATAGCCTCTCCATTCTGGGTGTCCACGTCCCCTACCGTACCTTCTTTCACATTGTATTATGTATGGCCTTGCAATATTCATGTTACAGTAATATCAGTGTTACAGTAACTCCACGTGGGAGTCAGAAATTTTACCTTTTGCTTTGTTCCAAAGCACAAACAAACCCACAGAGCTCATCCTTATAGCATCTCTGGGCTTTCAATGAAATCAAAACAAGGAAAAGGTGGTGACAGATGCTGCCATCTCTCCCTCATTATATATCCACATATTTGTGTTTGCCATGACAAACACACAGCCCAGAGCACCAGCGGAGTCATTCTGAACAGGGATCACCAAAACTGAGAGAAGACCTGCTCTTCCAGGGGATGGGGGAAGATGATTTTCAGTGCAGCACAGGTGAAAATAAACAGTCTAAGAACAAATCCATCAGACTAGCTACACTGATGTTAACTCTTCTCATTGAAAATCTAGCCCGAACAACGCAAAATAGGTTAATTACTGTATTTTACTTGATTGTGTATAAGTGTGTACATTACTCTGTTGAACTTTAAACAGCTAATAATGTGCATACAGTCACACATATAGACACATATACGCATTTAACCCCCTATTAAGCCCTCTCCTGTGGTGGTGTAGTTGCACAGAGCTGTGGCTGGGAAAGATGTGCTGCTGAGCCAGGAACAGTTACAGGTCAACACATGGCCAGGCTAAAATTTGCCCTCCCCATCCTACATCCGCATGCCCCTCATAGGCACACATATGGCCTGGCTCAGCAATGTGTGGGGCAGGAAGGCACGAGATTAAAAGAAGGAAAAATGCAGGAGTGCACATCCCAGCTGAGATCTGACACCATCTTTCCTTGGGTCAAATATTGACTTTTGTTTGCTGCGCCTGCCATTCGTTGAACTATGGCTCATGAGTAACTCTTAGGATTTAACTGGGCTCATTAAACTTAAGAAGACATTTGAGAGTAATGTAATTGATTCTGAAGGAATCACCATCCACGGTGGAAACGCTGAAGGCGGAAAGCAGGTCCCCTTGGACACAGCTCTGAGAACAGGCTGAGTCAGCAGTTCTCCAGCGCTACTAAAGACTTCCTCTACCTTCAGGCACTAATTTGTCTGAAGACTTTTGTAAGGCTTTTGCTAAAGAGAACCAGAAAGCCTACGAAAATGTGCTTTACTGGTAACACTTTCCATCTGTTCCCTCCGAGGCAACAAGCAGGGAATGGTGTGTTTGGAAACACCTCAAACTAAAGCACCGGGGCTGTCAGGTCTGCCTGGGGTTTTTAACAGTGCAGCTGTCAGTGACTTCACTGAAGTGGCAAACTTAAAATCCCCTACCTCAGAAAATGTACTTTTCTTGCTCTTTATCCTACACCCAGCTTTCAGGGGTTCAAGCAAGAGTTCCCACAGAAGACTGTTATGCTGAATGCGTGAGTAATGCTGTAGGTGCAACATCCCCACCTGCTGCATGGAGAAGCATCGCTGTACAGTGCTGAATGGAAAAACTGCTTTGGGGTTTTTGTTTTGGTTTTTTTTTTTTTACAGTGAAATGCCTGCCTGTTAAAATCAGCAAGATCATCACCCATGGGATGGGGGAAGTCAGGAAAGGCCATCAAGCTTCCAAATTAACAGAAAATAACATAAAACACACACACAAATAAAAAACCCAAACCACCACCAAACAAAAAAGTCAGCACTTTTGTTTGGAGATTTCCTTCCATCTCTATATTGTTAGTCCCCCATCAAACTTTTCTACATTTTGAAATTTCACCTTATTTTTGATGCTGGTGATCAAGTAATGTTTCAAAAAGGTGTCTGGGTAAAAGATAGCATAAGCACTTGGCAGCATTAACTCTCACCAAGTTGAGTTGAGCCTTCATGCCAGAAGCAGGCAACTGAAGGTCAATAGAAATATTCCTGTAGTTCCTGTACTTAAAAGCGGTATTTTGTTCTGACTAATCTGTGTTTCATTGGCTAAATAACTTTGGTTTTATCTCCTATTGTGCTTTTCCCAAACTTGAAAGACAGGTATTTAGTGTTGGAATTCTTCAGCTACTATTGAACATCCACATCTGGGAAACGAGCTGACCATTAATCCTGTTTCACTACTCTCTTCCAAATTCAAAAGTTATTATCTTAACTGGCTTATCATTCAAACAACATTCTTAACCTTTCCTGATGACAAATGAACTAAATCACATGGCTTTAAAACCTAAAAAGATATTCAAAACAAAACTAACATACATATTCTTGTACCTAAAAGATAAGGAACTGCAGCTGAGTTACCTGTTGCAGTTCCAGGTTATGACTGCTTCTTCCCTGGGCGCAAAACGAAGAGGATCAGTAGTAGGAGTATTTCCCATCTCCTACACGCACATACAGAGGCCAGCTATTTACAGACCTCTCCCGAGGCACGCCCATTGTAATCAACAGGCACGACCTTCATGATGAGTGGATATACTTTCTGATGGGACCCTCAGTAAATCCACATCCTAGCTGTTGCAAGCCTGTTTTTAAAGCACTTGGAATCTATTCACACTACCAGGTTCACACACAGTTCCTTCCAACTACAACAGCCAGCCAAAGTCAAAGCTATACTACGCAGTAGCTGCACCTTAAACTAATGCCATTTATAGTGCTTGAAACACAAGAGTCTCAGAGATGTATTCTTTTTCTATACCATATTTTAGCTGATTTTTACCAGCCAGAAATCATGGGAGGACCTAGCTTAAACCAAGCAATGTTTTCACTAGGAGGCAGACCTCCAGCTGTTACACAAGGCAAAGATATAGTCACTGTGCTTCACAATATTAAATTAACTCAATTTGATATTCAATATAGACACGATTTCCTTCTTTACTCAGATAAGCAGAACATGAGGCATTGGTTCTTTTTTACACATGTAGTTGAAACAATGAAGAGATCTTTAATACAGCAAAGAATGACAAATCACAAATGAAAAGCAGTTGACCTTGGAAAAGAGAGATTTAGAGAAAACAAAGTTGAAGTGCTCTGTGATAATAGCCAGGATTGGTAAGAATTTAAGTTCACAAAAATATTTGCTCAAAAGCAGTTTAGTTGGACGTATTTTTGTGGATTTATAAAATTAGTGGGTGAAAGGAACAACAGATTGGAGTGGACAATCTCCTGTAGACCTCCAACACAGCAGACAATCAACAGCCAAGTGTGCACTGAAGTCGACGGGAATCCTCAAAATGTTTGTCCCATGTGCCAGAAGCCCCCTGGCATTACAGACAAAAATCTAAGGTTCTGAGTACAAACTACACCAAGAGTAACACCAAGTACTGCCAAAGGAGAGTAAGAAATGCCAAAGACAGATACTGGGAAGTTTGCTTAGGAGCAGCAGGAAGACCAGCACGTGCCAGCCACCCAGCATCGCAGCTTCAGCTCAAGCCAATCTCTGATGCTTCAAAGACAAGGAAAAAAAACCCAACACAACACCCAACCCACAAATAATCTACAACATCAAAAACAACAAATAGAAGCCATGTTGTTCAAATGAAAAGAAATTCTCCCTAGTTCCTGTGAGCTATACCCGCAGTCTAAAGACTGGATTAATACAATCAAAAATAATGCAGATGAATGCTATTCTCTGAATGTCTTTTGAAGCAGCGTCATGAGATTTCACACAGTACCCAGGATAAAAGCATTGTTGTTAGTGGTGGAGCAGAGCTGAAGGGGAAGGTACACCTGCACTGCCCTGTGTTGTGGCTCAGGTGAGGGCAGACTATCCCAGATGGTGCTCCCAAGTATTTAGCACATGCAGCGTGCAAGGAGCTGCTGCCAGCTCTTCCCTTGCCCGTCCCTCTCCCATTTTTAACCACTCTTTCTTTAGAGATACTCAATGACAAGATCAGTTCTCCTGGAGCAGTGGTCAAATTTGTCTTGTAATGTATTCAAAACTGTCTTTTTTAGCTCCCTTTATTCTCTTCTGGCTTCCCCAGTCACCAGGTAGGTGCAGCGCTACAAACAACTACTAGTGCAGGCTAGAGCAGATGAAGAACCAGGGAAAATCAGGGGTAGTATCGCTTTGAGATTCACAGCTGGATAGAAAAGTAATTACGGTCAGCACAGGCTCTAACTCATTATGCACCATAAATACTCTTGTAAGGAATTCCCTGCATCTTCTGAAGAGCGCTCACTTTTTTACAGCATAGGAAAGGAGGCTGGATGAACACAGAGCTACAAGGTTTATCTGCTTGAGGTCCTCCATGAAACGGGTTTATTGTTTCCTATTGATTATTCTCATTCCTAGAACTGTCTGATCGTTGCATGCAACTTTTAACACCTAGCAGCGTTCTGGTTACACAGGGATATCCTGGCAGAGGACAGCCAGGCTTGCCTGAATGACAGGCACTTCTCTCATTTACACCTTCCAAATGGCTGGTCTCTGCTTTTATTTCAAGCCTTGTCTATTTTTCTTCTCTCTCTCTGTGCAGTCACCAGACCATTTGGAACTTCGGAGTTAGACCAAACACATTAGGTAATCCCCAGGTATGAAATGCAATCTGTTTTCTCCTGCTTCTGTTACCCACTTTCAATTTTGCCTGATTTTTTTCTACATCCCCATTTCTCCTCCTACCTCTTCCTCCTCATCATGTTCATTTTTAGGCATATGAAGGGGGAAGGAGAGATGGAAAAAAGAGAGGGGCAGGGTCTGTGAAGTTGGGCTCAGCCCTGGCAATCCACCGCCCTGCTAACTTGTTGCTTTTCCCTTGCTGCCAAGCAAGGCTGAAGGCTGCACAGGGCCATTGTCCCCCTGCCAATGCTCTTTCTCCACCAGGCCAGTCCTCATTAATGAAGCCCAGCTGGGCTTCACTGACCTTGTACCAGGTACCCCAGGGCTGGCAGTGGCTCCTCCTTAGACATCATCCTCATTCAGCCCACTGGAGGGTGAAGGCAGCAACTGCCGGCTGTCAAGTCTGGCATATACAAGCTGCCAAGACAGCAAGGAAAAGGCAGCTATATGCAACGGAGGCGGGTGGCATCGTTTCCCACATGTCACACTTGTTATGTGTGGTTTCCCCAAACATTAGGACGTGACACAGAAAAGGTGTTACAGGCACCTGCAGCAGATGATTCAGCTTCAATAGAGGAAGCTTATATGGTCTTGAGGTAGTGAAGGAAACTAATCACACTGGCTCTAGGGAAACAAATAAGCGCTGAACAGGTGCCAGAAATGATTTGGCACTTCCAGTCACCTTGCAGTTCATTTCCAGTGCAAGCTGGGCAGCAAATGTAATTATTTTTTTTTTCCTGTTTTACACGTGTCACCCTGTACTTTGTAACTTTTCAAGACCTCTGCAGAGGGGGAAGGAAGCAGCTGAAGCAGCACCAAGTACGGGGATGAACGTATTAGTCCTAGTGATCTTCCAGGCAAGGGAGACCGAGAGCCACATTTCTGGGCACCGAAACCAGTATTGCCCCCAGCTCCAGGTGCAGCATCCTTGCAGTGGATGGCTGCAGAGGGAGGTGAGTGAGGAGCAGGTGGTTACCTCGGGTACACTGAAACAGCCTCACGCTGACCGTGGCGAGCCCCTGCCACCAAACCTGTCTTCAAGCGGCAACGCTTTAGTTAGTAACGCTCCAGAGGTTCACACAGGGGAAAGCCACACAAATGGTGGAAAGCTTAAAGTTTATCAGCAGACCAGTACTGCCGGCATGTCTGAAGGGGGCTGCTAGGTTAAAATCAAATTTCTTTGAAATAAAGAAAGTAAATATAAAAATACAAGCTGCACTAATGATCGTACATCTGGAATACAAATTGTAACAGGCTACTGCTGTTTAGAATGTTGACCTTGCATATTTTTTTCCCTTTTTTTTTTTTTTTTTTATAAATCCACTGTGAAGGACAGACATACCACCTACTGCCTCATCCACCAGACGAGGGGATGAAGCTATTTTTGGCATTCGTTATGGTCCAGGTGGCCCATCTGGCCTGATTCACTTGGCCAGTTTTCCTTTCCATCTGGGAATTTTGACCCTCCTGCTTTCCAACTAATTGTATCACATTATCTCCTTTTTGTTCCCCACTTCCCTCGCTGCAAAAGGTTGCAAAAATCTCATGCGCTATGTTAGCAAGTCTCAATTAACCTCTAACCTTGCTTCAGTGCATGCGGCTTGGGTTACTTCTCACACCCAACCGTGGGCCCATTAACACGTTGTCGTAAAACAAAAACTGTTTTGACGGGCTGTAATTGCTGCTAAGTGATGCCGAACAAAGGCGCTCTTGTCCCGGGGCGGCCCGGGCTCAGCCCGGCTCCCAGCCCCGCTCCTCTCGGCCTGGGGCTCAGCCCCCCCGGATCTCTTTAAGCGCTTGAGCAAAGGAGCTCCCCGGCGCTAGGAGCTGAGGAAGGAACTGCAAAACACCCCACAAACCTGGCAGTGCCGCCGACAGCCCCCCAGAAAGATATCAGGTGGTGGGTTTTACCCCCCTTCCTCCTCCTGCCGCAAATATAATTAGTTTATGTTAGCTGGAAAAGGTCAGAGGTGACCGAAGGGCAGGGCCCTTTTTGTTTTTAGGCAAGATAGTGGAATAATTGCTCGACGCTCAGATCTGCAGGTGCTTTATGAAGCTCATTTGGTGCTGGCAGCCTGCAGTGAAAGCTGATTTCCCTGGAAAATGCCGGATTCCATGTGACAGGGTTTATTTGCTGTGGCAGGAGTGATTGTCCATTCATGTCATTCATCATTATGGTACCTGTTACAGTCAACACTTACCTTAGCTGCTAGTCCTTTTAACGCTTGCTCTCCTTTTCCCCAAAGGCTGAGTATCTGCAGCCAAGGCAGGACTGAGCTGCTGCATGCACTTCCAAAGAGGGCCCAGGGATGCCATGTGGGTTTGTACCTGCCAGCTCTCCTCCTGTTCCACCCAGGGTGCTGAGAAAGCCTTCATGGGCAGTGACAGAGCCTCAGGACGTTCTGCACAGACTGGCATTATGGAACAACCCCTGGCCAACCCAACTGCAATTCCAGGCACTCTGCAACAGATTTCCTGGCTAAAGTAGGTATTTCAGACCCAGGCCACCCCTCAGCCAAGCTACATGAATGGCAGCATCCATTTTGCCATGCGTGGTCACACAGAAAGCTGTAGATACACACAGTTTGTCAAACACACCATGATAAAAGCCCCCATGCCTAGGGAAAGACATAAAGTGAGCATTTTGGAGCCCTTCTTAGGCTGAAGTGAGAATTTTGCTGGAAATTTAGGTCTTTTATGCCCATTCAAACTCAAGTTTCAAATAAACTCTCAGGAAATACCTCTAGAAGACAGACCTGTCCATCCAAAATGGTGCACTCCAGTTCTCCAAAACCTAAGTGGCCCTTGGTGTCTGCAGACTGACCTGCACAATGCTCTGGATGGTCATCCCATATGCAGACTGCTGCTAATGCAGAGCTGAATGACAGGGATCAGCTGTGGGCCCTGGGCAGCAGCACACAAACAGCTGGGACCCTGCTGCCTTCCCATGGGGCCTTTGCAAAACAATTCAGTAATTCCTAGAGCCTTTATTACAGCAGCTTCCCGTGATGTCCCAATGGCAGCACAAGTTCTCTACAGATCATCTGGTCTTGCCCTCAAAGGCGCACCTTCTGCTGGCAGAGTCCTCTCCCCATCCCCACAGCCCCGGGGGGCTGGGGCAGCCTCTTCTGCAGGCATATACCAGAAGTGTACAGGCAGACCCAGACGGGTGTAATCAAACAGTGAGGATACTGCAAGACATGCTATGTTGTGTTTGCAGAGCACATCCATAGCCCAGATACACCTGATGGATCCCAGAAAGTAGTGCTAGCATGTCTCCTTACCCACCTGTTACCCCACGGCAGATTCATTGCTCCCCGTGTTGTTCTAAAAAACATTTTCTATCTTGTTCTTAAATATGGAGTCTCCCTGGCAGTGTACTGTTCTTAATGCCAGAAAGCTCATCCTGCTAATTCAGCCTGATTTCTTCTTAGATGCAATTTAACCTCACCACTAAATGTCCTACTCGCTACAGAGAACAAAATTCCCCCTCTTCTTCAGAACTCTACATGCATTACAAGATCCTTGTCACACAGTATCAACTCCCAGAGCACAACCAGAAAACTTACTGCCACAGTGCCATCTTGTTACTTTGGCCAAACCAGCAATGCTTGGTCACTGTTTATAATAAAATAAAAGCCACCCCACCTTCATCGCTGGGTTCCTTCAATTTTCTAGTGGGCTATCATCTTTATTTCTTGCTGTAAATAAAAGCTAAACAGCTTCAAGCGTTAGCATTTCAAAGCATCCTGCACTTGGAACCACACCAAAATAACTATTCCAGATACTCTGGAATAGCTGTTTGGGTTAATTTCCAGGCATAGACAAACCTTAAGATTTAACCCCCTGATGCTGCCTGCAACGAGTTGCTGACCCCAAATCCCAGCACTAACCTCCTGTACCTGGAGGTACCACCTGGCCTTCAGGAAATCAAACTATCATGGCCAACAAGTACATCTGAGATTTCCACATCAGTATGTATTTCTGGCGTACTGCACTCATTACTGGTTTATATCTTATTTAGCTACTTATCTTCTGGCTGATGAATGAAGTTTCTACAAACATTATCTAAGCCACAACTAACAATGCACAGATATTACCTAATCAGAGTCAGCTGGCACTTCTCCACTGATTTGCACAGAGCTACTTTAATTTGTATCAGGTGAGGATCTAGCCTGCTTAAGAGTGCGTTAACAGAAGACAAAGGCTAAAAACATTTTATCTTCATGATAAACACTACATTACACAGTGCATGTAGGATATATGTTCTCAGAAATGTGATCTTGGCTGTAGCATGTACTGGGCACAATAGCTGGAAAAACATGGATGTTTTCAAGCAGGGGTGGTTAGAAATTGCCCTGAGCTGTCACCTGAGGCCTGAATTCAGGCCACTTGTTATTGCCTAAGCAACAAGTGCCCAGATTACCAGGACAATTAAAGGAGAAAAAAATCAGGCTTCTGGCTTACTTTTGCAGCCAGGGGAGGAAGCCCCTGAAGGGAGACATACACAGGCGAAAGCTAGGCACCTCAGAGCAATCCAGAGCAAAGATAGCTAGTGCTGGCTAAAGGCAGACCTGGGTGTAAAGGAAAGCAGAATTTCTGTGCCTGTTTCAGAAAGCTAGTATTACATACCCAGGGAAACATAAGATCCAAAATACAGGCACAAAAGAAACTGGAGTGCCCAGGAGGTGTGCAGCCCTAAAAATACCTGTTTCCTGAATCAGTCAGTGAAGTTCAGCACCTGAAGTCACACCTACCATGCCCACCTAGGTCTCACTGCAGTCATTACAGTGTGCTTTCTATCAGTATTTCACTTGTGCGCTCTAAAGCCTGCCAGATGGATGTGTAGGACTACACTCTTCCTCCTCCCATAGATCAGGATTTACATCTTTAACTGCAGGGGAAAGAAATAAGCCCCTGCAAACAGGACAGGTTAGTTCTCTTTCTGGCCCTGCTGGGTGACCCTGAGAAAATCCCTTTTCTTTTTGTTCCTGCCTGCCGTTCTCACGCTTGTCTGTCTTCAGGGTGGGACAGATCTGTCCAAATGCAGATGGCTGATGCTAACTGGAGCTACAGGGGAAGTAGCAGAGTCACTTTTCCAAGAATATTCTAGTGCTGTACATTAAATACAGCTACCCACAGGACCTAGCATGCCATCAGTACCATTACGATAGCTGTTCTTTGACTAAAGCTAGAAAAATAACTCAAAGCACTCTCTGTGACAACTCAGAATAGCAATTTAGCCATAAAATCCCAAAGCAAACAAAAAAATAAGTCATCAGTAACTTGTGTTTGCTTTTATGTCAAAAAGTTCTACACAGAGACAGAAGAGGCACAGGGGTTTTTGTAAGATACATGTTATAGACATTTCTTCAGTTAAATACTGCAAAAATCATACAAACAGTGAAGGGAAGTGATGCATTAAATGCATTTTCAATCTTTGAGGAAGATCACACTAACCTCTTGCCAGGGACACAACTAGCAGGGATGGAACTACAATCAAGAAGTAAAGCTAGGAGTAGTATTTGATTGTCATATCCCCACCCTTTGCCTGTATAGCTGCAGAATTTTCCCCTGCCCCTTTCACCCATGATTCACCCACATATTCCCCTGAACTGCTGAAGCAAAGCCTATAATTAGGTTATTATCTTTAAGAAAGGAGTCTAATTGTAGGACAACAAATGCCAAGCACATGAAAGATTACTTGAGTCTTACGAACAGATGATGATACCTTCCAACGCATGCTACTTTTCATGTGTGGAAGACTCAGATGCCAGTTTCAGATAGGACTGAATCACTGACACATCTACTCAAAAAGACATCTGGAAGTAGATGATATCTTGTGGTGAAAAGGAACAATAAATTAACTACAAGAGCAACATCATTTTCCCGGCAGCAAGCAAAAAAGAAAAAGAATTCAACTGTATGCAAGTGGACTTCCAGTCCAGAGGTAAAACATATGGGAACCAATAGCAGAGGCAGGAGGACAACTGTCATACAAAGGATGCGGGGAATTTAAGCAAATTAATAGCTGTGGGAAGATGAAACAAAGATGACTCAATTGTCAGGCAAGTAATTTTGTTTCCCCCCACAGCCATCATTACTAGTTATTTGATACAGATTCCCATTAAGCTGGCTCAAAATAGGTCAGAGAAGCGTACCTAGGGGTTGAACAAGACCTGTGCTGCTACAGATAGATAATGTGAGCTCTTAGAAAGAGCAGCTCAGTCTCTGCAGCACAGCTTTTGGGATTCACCAGCTCACCTCATTTTATGGGAGTTTTCTTAGACATTCAGACCAAGCGACCTCCAGGAAAATATTTTAGACACATACAGCTTGGTCTCCTAAATCCACAAAGTGACAGCCTTCAGCTCTGTCTCTTCTAAATTCAGTGAGAACTTTCAGGAGCTCTACCCTTTGGAAGATAGTAAAGAACATCACATAGCATTTGCAAACCAAAACTGGCATTTTTTAAAGCTGTTTGTCAAGTTTGCAGTAACTGTCAGGTAAAATGGTAATTCCACTGAAGTACCTTGATTCAAGTGCTTGACAGGGGGTGCTTGACAGGGGGAGAGTGGGTGAGGAATTTATTTTTTTTTCATCAAAACTATACATTAGTGCCCTGGAATAAGCATTTTGGAAGCAAAGTTTAAGGAAATTTCAACTCCTGCTGCAGAAGTCACCTATCCCATTTCTCAGTCTGCTCACACATTTGACTTTGTGACCTTCCGTGGCAGTAAGATTGATAGAATAACTAATACACTGTGTGAAGTAGTACAGTAAAGCCTCGTTAATATTCCCATTGCTAATCCACACACCTCATAATTCACCCACAGAAAGCAGTTGTCTCTTCCCCCTTCTCTGCTAAGATTTAATAGATTGCTTTAAGGAGGTCTCACGTTACCGAGAGTTCAGGAGTATTACAAAACACACTCCTGGACATTTCTTCCTATATATGAAGGATGAACAGAAATCATCACAAAGTCTATTCACACAACAATGGACCAGACTCACAGTTTTACAACCATTTCTGCAGCTGTTGGTATGAATGATCAACATGCGATTGTCTTTGTGTTTCCTATTTCATCTACACAACTTTGGTTAGTAATACTATTGAAAGACATCATCTCGTTGTAAAAGGAAGAAGTGACCTATTTCTAATGTTTCCTCCAAAATTTGAAAGGCCTTAAAAAAAAAATTCCTTTTAAACACTTTTTTACTGCAAAGTTAGCTCATGCTGTAAGTTGAGTTACCACCTCACACAGAAGAGGAATTCTTAACGTAAATGGGTGGGCCTGTTAGCTTGCCTTGGCTGGCCCACAGACAAGAGATTTGAGTAGTGAGTAGATGAGTACTACTAATTCTTCAACATTTTCCCATAACTCCTGCTGGGAAGCAGGAAGGACAACAAAGTTTTCCTGGATCCATTAAAGCATTGCTTGTAGAGCAACCCAGCCCAGCCCAGCCTGTCTCGAAGAACTGGGAGCCTGTGAATTGATTCTTTCATCAAGATTTCCAGGAGAACTGCTGTGTCATTTCTGGGCCCAAGAGAAATTCAGCCTTTGTCCTCATGGCAAAATAGGTGGGTTACTTGTCTACCCAAGTCAAACAAGCTTACATCCCTTCTCTCCTCCTGTGGAGAAGCATGGAGAAGATCTTGCACAATTCTCTTCCTCTTACTCATTTTGTGTCCTCAGCACAACTAACCACAGAGCTAGGGAGCACATCCAGAGCCCACAGCAGCCATGGGGAAGATCCTTCTGAAATCTAATGGAGTAAAACCTGACAGACCCTTTATGTTATATTTGTCACTATATTAAGTAGAAACTCACCAACTGCATGCATGAGTTCCTGGTTCTTTCCATTTCATCAAAGTAACTAAGAAATGCAGAACCTGGTTGGGTACAAGAGAAATCCTGCCTATTTCTGCCAACCCTCTCCTACTGCATTACCAGAGCCTGATGAAATGAAACTTTCCTGCTGTGTACGGCAATAACATCTGCTCCATTGGCTGCCCTCACTTAGCTCCACTAAACTGCTTACAACTTCTTGCTTAAAGAACAAGGAAGAAAAACCTCCAAACTCCCACTTCAATAATTAAAATAAATAACTGGAAATAAACCATAAACATTTTCTGACATCACATTAGTGTTGTGCATTAAAGGAGGACACTTCTGCTAGGGCTGAAATTTGGCTTTGGGGCCAAGCGCCTCAGCTCCTCAGCGGACTCAAACCACTTAATGCTACTTCATTCTTAATTTCTTCTCTTGTTGCTGTTAACAGAAACTACTTAGAGTCAAGACCAGACTTCATCATTGTGTTGCATATGTAAGCTCTCAACACATTAATGATATCAAAATACCACGACTGCTACTGGCCCCAAACTGCTCTCGCTCTCAGACAGTCCTCAGCAGGAATGAGCTGCCATCCCCTTCTCTGGGGTTCAACCAATTCCCACAGGAATCAGTCCGATCTTCTTTTCTAAGTTTATACATTAGGGATTTCATAAAAGCAATCTGGTCACTTCAATGAGCTGTGTTCTGGTCCATTGGATAACCTTTTCATGTAGTCACTTAGGTCAGGAAAAGGGATTATTCTCCTCTAGAGCAGCTCTGTTGTTTTGACCGTGGTAGGTGAAATTATTTATTTTTAAATGAAAGTTAAATAAATAAATAGATAGATGAAAGGCAACACAGGACTCAATAACTTGTTCTTGTTTGTTTGTTTGTTCTTGAGTGTTGACAGCTTTCATTTTGGGGTGGGTGGAGGGAGGAAAAGGGGGAAGGAACATTTTTTTATGGAAATTCCTCCTTTGTCAGAAAGCTGTACTACCTTAAAATAACTTCTGGAGAAAAAAAATTATAGATTGTCAACTTATGCAACTCTAGTCACCAAAATTCAGCATTTGCTCAGCCCAGAGAAGATTTTATCTAGAGTCAGGGGTCCCTGGCATACATGAGCTAATGCAGCAGCCTTTCAGCGTTCTCTGCCATCTGTACTGGGCTTGCCACTTCATACTGAAGTTTCTGCAAAACACTTGAAATCGCTATTCCTAGTGACGTCCTGCATACAAGCTGCTTCAAAACATTATTTCTTACTTGAAGATTTTGACTTGTGTCAAAATCAAACATGGAGTTTCTCTTAAAAAAAATAATTAAATAGTTTCTGGAATTCATGTTTCCTTCCTCACTACCTAACCTTACTACCTCCTGCAAAGCAGGAGATATTGCACCTAACCGAAAAACCATTCAGGCACACTGACCCAGGGGTGAGCTCTGCCCTGGCCAGTGGTCTGATTTCCAGCTTGCTCCTTTGCCTCTCCCTCAGTTCTCTGTGCTGTCTACTGAACATCCAAATTCTTCAGGGCCAAAAGTGCACCACAGCAGCAGCATCTGCACCAAAGAGAGCAGTGAACCTCATCACCCTCCAAGTGCTGCAGTACACAGGCAAAGAGCTGCAGTACACAGGCAAAGAGCTGCTTGGGCACTTGGCAAGACCAGCTAAGCTGTTTGTATGGTGAGAAGTAGGGCTGACTTTAAAGCTTGAAGCATCTACCACATATTAATCTGTAACTGCTTCAGGAATAATCCCTAGATTAATAATCCTGTTAATCCTTCCGTCATCAGACTATCTCCTTAATCCTACTCCCTGAAGTAAACCATGGAGATATTTTGAATCATTACTGCCACAAACGTTGAGCAAGAGACAGAGTTTACTGAGCTGGCAGAAGTGAAGCCAGGCTCAGAGCTGAGTCTGATAGGGTTCAAGAGAGTTTACACTCATGCCCATGGGGGTGGGAGGGAAAATATCCCTTTGGGCTTCTTGGTATTGAATAAAATAATAAAGCAAGCCATCCCTTTTATTAATAAGCACCTTCCTCGGAACTTATCACAAGGGTAGTCCTCTCCAGCTTATCTACTCACAGTTTGGCTCAGACAATGAGTTTCACCCTGTTTGCATCTACTTATCCAAAGGTAACTTGCATTGATTCGCAGCCCAGCTCTGCATCTGGCCACTGTGAAGGAGCAGCTATAAACCTCTGCTTCAAAACAGCCAATTTTATATAAACTTATTTTGTTCAGGTCCAACGTGATTAGTTAAATTACAGAGTTCGTCTAACATGACCATCAAGAAAAAAACAAAAGTCGGTCACTGAAAGGAACCTATTTCTGCCTCCTTGCTCATTGAGTTATAGACTTTTCTCCTCTGAACCCTACTATTTATTTTCTCAACTTGTTTTATAAAAAGCTGTTCCTCTTGGGGAGCACTTCACATACGCACACACAGATAATTACTAGTAAATTGCAAAGCTCTGGATTTCACAAATTAATTCTGGCTTAATCTTGCCAATCATGACCTGCCAGCAAGTTCTCAGGTCTAGCCATCACATTTTTGATCCAACTAAACCCAGGAATTTTAATACTTATATTGCAATTCCATATAATAAAGTCTGATGTTTAAAAAATATTGTCATTGTTAAAAAAATATTTAAAGTAAGCTCAAAAGCTTTTACTTTTACTATTTATAAAGGAAATGATTGCTATTTTTCTCGGGAAATTAAGTTTGCACACCTACCTAGAACATAATTTGCTTCTATTTTTTTAGTACCTATAAATTGGATTTGACATGTCTTCCTTTATTAAGCTTCTAAATTTGTCCTCGAGTAAATGTGTGCTTGTTTAAAGTCATTTAACACAGTGGTTCAGAACCACTGGGGCTCCCAGGGCAGAATTTTGAACTTTATGCTCCCAAGAAATGTGTGGCCTTGACCTTGCCAAAAGCTCCGTTTTATGTTTAAATGGTCACAGATTTAATAATGGGCTGCAAGAAAGACTTGCCATTAACTACCTCCTTTACTTTCCTCCTAGCTAACAAAACACGTCTGCAGTGGATGCTGTAAGAATTGAATCAGTTATCTAGGATAATCTGTCCACATTAGCAAATGCTGTCCCACTAGGTCAATACAGAAATTAATTGTGGGATTCTTGTCAAATCCACATTGTTTCCTGGCGCAGTTGCAAGCCACTCAATTAGACACCTTTCAAGGCCTTCTGCTGGTCTAAACGTAGCTAATTGCTCCAGTTCTGGATGGGGATGATTCATCTCCCAGATGTCTCAGACCTCTCTGCAGCTCTGCACAGCTAATATCAATACATACATCCAGCCAACAGGATATTCTTGTGAACAGGATATTTTTACTCATGCCTCCCTTTTATATGATTAATCCCAAACAAGGAAGGTCTCCTGAATCACGCTCTTGACACGGCAACTCCTTTACGTCTGCTGGCTTCCCACACACGAGGGACTGGGCATGAATGCAGCCTCTTTGTCAGTGCTCTCCAGGTGCAGCGCTATTCACACTTGAGCTTGACAGCGTAACATAACAGTTTTTATTTGCCGGTCTCCTCTGTCAAGTATTCTTTTCTCTTCTGCTGCTTCCTCATTTGTCCAATATCAGGGGCAGGGCTGGCCAAATTGAAAATGAATGAAGCACAAAGAAAGACTGTAGTTTCCACAGTGACAGTCTATGGGAAAACAGTGCACGGTTTGGTTTTTTTTTATGGAGTCCTCAAAGGTCACTGGTAGCACTTGTAGCTGCGAGTCCCAGAGGAAAAGACCAGAGCATCTGGTCCACAAGAGCTTTCAAGGAGGAAACCTCATGAGCTCTTGCTTAAGAGCTACGGAGGGAAGTGGGAGTAGGGATTAAAAATATACTACCTTGAAACGTCTTCCCCAATCCCCTTTTATATGGGTAGGCTCAAGAATACAGGAGTGAGGGGGAGAGAGGCAGCTTGGTAACTCAGTCCCCATGGTGTAGGACACTGCACTGTGCGTGGGAAGTGTGTGCTTCCAGCCTTGGTGGGTGGCTGCAACATGAAACTTTAACTAGATCTGGCGCAGCACCTTTGGCTATATAAAACCTCAGTGAAGCTCCCGGCGAGAAACACACACTCACCTGCCGTTAACACAAGCAGCCACCGGATGTCTTCGTTGCTCCATACCAATACACGTAGAAAAGCATTTCCCCATGAGTGGGAAATTAGGTCTCTTAAGGATGGCAATACACAAAGTGACACCTGGGAGATAACAGCTCGGCTCACTAGAGCATCATATCTGTGGCTTTAGTAGCAAGTGATGCACAGTGGTTAGGACATTAGCTTGAGGAACAGGTTTTTGCCCAACACAGCACTGACTGGCCCTGGGACCTTCATTACAAGATAGGTCATCTGCGTCCCTCCATCAGCAAACTGGAATGCTGGATATCCCCTGCTTGTCCAAGTGTCAAGAGCATGCCACAATGTCCAGAGAGCATTTTGTAATGCTGAGGTCTCTACTCCATAACTGCAGTAATCACTGTCAAGCACCTGCCTTGTCTGTGCCCCCCTGCTCCCTGTCCCAGTTGAGTACACAGCACCACAACCACTACAAAGTAGCACCACTGTCCACCCTTGAGAGCTGGCTCTCACCTGGCCCTTCACATCTGCATCAAACGTTGGAAAAGAAAAGGGAGCAAAAGGAAGTCTATTTCACTTATATATATATACATGCATAGACAGAGAGAGAGACAGTGCTAGAAGCAATGGTTGTAACATGGTGGGAGGCAGAGGCCAGGACTGAGCCAGACAGCAGCACTGCGAACATGCAGAGCAGAACAACAGCACCTACTTTCTCCTTTCAGGCCCCTGGAGTATGTTTGTCAGTTGATTAATTTATCTTGATTTCTTCTTTTTTTCCTCATAGTAATCCCTTCTTACTTGTTTGTGCTTGTCAATCCTCTTTCTTGTTCCTCCTCCTTTTTACTAGTGTTTTTAATTCTGGATCACACTCCGTATACTATCACCACTTCCCAGGAGCAGTGCTGGGCACGGAGCCCCTAAGAATTCCTCTGTGCACCCTGAACTTTATGTGAAACAAGAGAAAGTTTCTCTCAGCTGGCTGCTCATCCTTACAAATGCTTGCCCTATGACAGCTTACACTTCCCAGTCATTATTGCCAGGGCTGGGCTGGAGATACTTCAAAACAGTTCACTGGAAGCAGCTACTATAGGCTGTGGCCCAGCACGCTCTGCTCCCCAGCTTTGCTGCCTTCGTTCCTAGGACATGTGCTGCCAGCACTTGTTTGAGACAGATTTATAAATGCCTTTTTCAATCCTGTACCAGTCAGGTTTGCTAGGGACACATGCAGGTAGGAAAGGCTCAGGAGATTTAGCCTAAATACTAAAACTAAAGTACAACATGATTTCAGGAAAATATATTTTTGATATCTCATGATACCTTAGCATTATAAAGAAATTTATCATTCCTATCAAAACTATTCAAGCGCTAACAACTGCATACTTGTTTAAGTGCTTTCATATGTTGGGTCTATGTCTGATACAGCAGCCATTCAAAGCCCTGCTGACTCGGAACTTTCTTGGTGATTCCACTATCCTTTGGATCAGCTCTGCCTTTGGGGAAAACAAACTCCTACAGCATTAAAAACAACCTACTTAAGGTTTTCTGTTATCGACTCCCTTGATATCTCAATTTTTGTTCACTCAGAAATGATAGCAACAGCAAAGGCCCCATTAAAGTTCTAATCTTTCCCATACTGTATCTAAGATACCAGGATTGCTTTCTTGGTGCAACAAATGCAGAAAGAAACTCAGACACTTCTCTGCAGCGAGCAGTCTAAAATTTGTGCGTATTTAGTAAGGTGGTAAGCCTGTCACTGGCTAGCAGATGTGCTATTTTCATTTCTAAAGCAGATGAGGTCCCAGAGGCAGCAGACGTGGTTCTGAGGGCAATGTCTTCTGGCAGGAATACCAAGCACTTTCAAAAATTTTCTCATCCAAAAAGTACACAACGTCTGAAATTTCCAGTGACCACTCTACAGTAACCTCTTGAAAGGCCAACTGCACGGAATTTGAAGTCTGGAATCATATTTGTTAAAACCAGAATCATGTTATTTAGTATATTATTGCTCCACTGTTATCAAACAGCAAGTAACTTCGGTGATATTCGTTAACATGGACTGCAACTATTATTAGTAAAATTCATGATACAGCATCTCTTAATTTTATTTTCTGAATGTTTTCTTTCATTATTTAACTTGTTCTGACTAATGATCACAATCTTATGTTTGCTCCTGTATCACACTGTCAGGCTTTCAGGCATTTTCTCCTGGTCTTCATTCCATATGGAATGTTTTGGGTGCTTTTTAAATACTCCAGAAAATTAAATAATAGTTGAGTCTTTTGTTTTGCTTTTAAAGAATAAAGCTAATGAAAAGTAGGTCAAACTGAACCCTGGTTTCCCAAGCATTATTCCTGAATCTGTTAGCACCTTGTATCTCTATTCTTCTCTTAGCACTGCAGTGTTTACAAGCCCTTTAAGCATGTATTCACATGCCAATTATGGCAAACAGACCAACTCAGACATGAGAGACTAATCCCAAATTTGAGCAAGTAGCTCTTTGGGGATGGTATTTCAAAGAAAAAAACCAAAAACCCAAACAAAAAAACCCCACCCAAATATCACCCAAATTCACATTTCTTTTAGCTTATTTCCAAGCTACGTCTTAAGCATTGACTAGGAACTAATGCAGAAAACATATACAAAAGTGTATGTATTTATTATTTCACTGCTACTTAGAGAATGTCATGGCAGGGAGAGCAATACAGTATGTGTAAGGGGACAATAGTCCCTTATAGCAAAGTTTTGCAATTTGAGATGAAAAGGTGTTTCGCTGTGCTGACAATTGTGATCCGTGTTAGAACAAGTAGTACTACAAATCCCTTCTCCACACCAGCACAGAGCTACACCTAAGTACACTGCCACTTGACTTGGTGTTTGCATTCAGCTTGTCCATAACCAGCAAGCTGGTTAACACAGTTGCAGGTCTCAGCTGCATCTGCTTTAGAAGTACAACTACCTGCAGCACCACCCACCCAAAAAGAGCTTGCCACTGTCTCATACATAGCACAGCTCACTTAGAAGCACTCGATCTAAACAGACAAGGCAATAGAGGTCTTACTCTCACAACTTCACAGACAAGAAAGTGAGGCATAGAGCAAGTAAATAGGCAGACTGTTGAGTGAGTAAATACATGCTGTCTGTGGTACAGCATGAGTTTAGTGGGTTTTTTTACTTTTTTATTACCTTGGTGTTTTGTTGGTTGGTTGCTGTTGGTTTTTTTGTTTTGTTTTGGGTTTTTTTTGCACTACTGCTTTGCTTAGGCTGTCTTATGTGAGGAAACACTGATCTTTCCATTTGGTAATTTTGGTTTTGGGCACACGAATTGGCAGACAGAGCCGCATCTCGGCTGAATCTGTTGTGGCTCTTTGGTCAACAGCTGACCTAAGTTACTTCCCTTAGCTATCAGGCTCTGGAAAAGCATAGTAGTTGCTGTCTAATGAATCCCAACCCAAAGCCATTTCAGGACCCAAGCCCTGAAAACAGTGCCTTCCCACATTGCTATTAACCCTTTTGAGCCTTCAGAACCTACGTAGGGGCTCTGTGGCTTTGATTTGCACCTGTATTTTTAGATGTAAGCCCTCCAGCAAAGACCCAAACATGTAGGTTTTTCCACCTCTATTCTCCCTGGTATCTGATTTTCTATCTGCAAAGGTTTAAATTGAAAAGTCAGAAATCACTGCAACTTAAGATGAAAACCTATTTCTGATGGCACAGAACCAGGCTAACACCTGAAAGTTACACCACTACAGAGAGCCCAGACTACCCAAACAGCTTTAGTGGAATAATCCCTCCTTAGAAACTGAGGGAAGCATGGAAACCAATGTCAAGGAATACACTTCACCATGGAATTCGATATTCTGTTCACACTCGAGCACCGAGCAGTATAAGGAATCCCTTTTCCCACAGATGGGCTGTATGAAGTCCAGGGTTTGCCTGGAGAACCCACCTGCTGCTCTGAAGAGGCAGCTCATGGCTATATCTTCATGGCAGCCAAAAAAACCTGGGGGAAATGGTTGTCTTGGGCATCACAACCTCAGCAGATACATGAAGACAGTTGGTAGTGTGGTTCTGTACCTTACCCCAGTATAAGATAATATTTATATACTATACTCAGATACTGTTTTGATCCTATAACTGAAGCCAACACAGAGAATTGATTTGCAGCTGAAATTGTGGTCTCAAACTTCCCCAGAGCATCTGCTGAGAGTTGAAACTCCGATTTATTTTTTTTACAATAAATAAATGAAAGCATGTCTTGCCTCCATATGGTCTGAAATGGGAGAAGCAGCGAAACAGCGAGTTAGAGAACTGCCACCCTAGCAGAAATCTCTATTATTTTCAATCTGGTGATATGAGAGAGAGCACAGATTGCTTGAGAGTTTTGCCCCAATGCATGAAGCGAGAAAGTGAGATTGCAAGAGTGAGAAAGTTTAAACAGGAGTCTGTAAATTCACTCCCCACAAGTCTGCGTAACTAAGGAGTTGGCTGCAGGCTGCATTGCTCTTCAGGTACAGGTCCCTTGTCTGAATCCAGCCCAAGTGGAAGGGACAGAGCCATTGCCACATGGCAGATGTCAACTGGCTCCTGTGACATGAGCTATTATTGATGGCCCAAAGCATAGCAGACAGGTAGAAACAACCCAACTCTAAGTCATCTACAGTAATTTCGTTTTTGCTGGGCATAGTGCTGCACTGAGACTGGGATGCTTTTGCCAAGTCAGGATGAAGGTGAATTGAGAGAGAGGCACATGGAAGAAGCTCCCACGACTGCAGTCTGCTAAACCTGCAACATGAACAAGTAAAGCTGATCATCTGGCACAGGTGTCACATGGCGGATCCACATACAAAAATTCAAGAAAAACTTTGATTGCTGAAAGAAGAAAAGGATCAAAATTCCAGATTTCTACACAGCTAAATTGATGAGACTCTCAAATAGCAGAGCTACAGTAAGAATTATCATATAATTGATACTAACATGGTAATTATTCAGCCCTCTAGGATATTTTCTTTATTCATGTCAACTAAGTTGGCACTTCTTTTCCATTCCCGTTGTAATTATTTTTTCTTTTATGAAATGTAATTACATTTCCACAAACATAATGTCTATAGGGGGAGCATGCCAGAAAGCTATTAGACTAATACTTGTCTTGCTGCAGTGCCAGATGCAGCATGCATTGATTTTCTGAAGATCATGAAGTGTCATTTTGCCCAGTTCTCCCTGTCTCAGTGAAGGTACACGTGTAGACATCAACACAGACAGTTTACAAGGGTGTCAGTTCATAAGATCACAGAGTTTAGTTCACTTCCACCACAAGCAACATGCAAGGCACCTACATTATTTTAGGCACCACTAGAAAAAAAATTTAAAAAGAATGAGAACTACTGTTTCCATAGCGGATTATTCAGACCTGCTGCAGCCATCTGAAAGACAGGGCTGCACAAATATTAGCATACATAGTAAGAGTTTTCCCATTCCTGGATTTGTGTGGAACAAATCTGGAATTTTGCTGTGCCTTTTTCATTACAATGTTTTTGCTGTCTTCTACCACCTGCCACATTAGTAAGCTACCAGAAATGAAAGACTAAGTAAGTCATCTTAGGGTAAACTTCGTTATTCTTTATTAATGCTCTATAAATCAGTCTTGTTATAAATCAGAGAATGTTCATTAATCAATTCTCAAAAAAAAAATTATTTGGCTAAGAGTGTCAAATTATGAACGTAACAAAGAAAAAATTAAAACCATGTGCTAGAAGTGGGTTCATGACTGCATGCTTACGTCAACAAAGACTCATAACTGCACAAACAATTACCATATATCATGTTAACTTTCATTAAATAAAACCATGCTGAAAACCAGTAGTATGATCCTTATAAAACACACATGTTTTCTAATATATTTGTGTATGCAGGACACCAGTTTGCGCTCAGTAAACTGCAAACTTGGGTTGCACATGTGTAAATGTGGGCAGAATTTTTCCTGCTGGCTTTCCATACACAGATACATTAGAAAACACTGTCTGAAAACCCCATCTCTAGTAGTTTGCTCCGTAGACAGAACACTGCTATCCTCCTCTGAAGTCAGACTACCTTGCTGAGTGACAAAACCAAAGGATGAACAGTCAGGGATTTACAGAGTTCAGACCTTAACTTGTTACTACTTCATTATTTAATCCTTGATAAACCATTTAGAACAAAGTATCTAAACCTGGCTGGGAGCAGATCATCAGTTAGTGTGAACTGATATGTTCATTAATTAAAAATATAGTCCCTTGACTGCATACTACCTGGAATCAACTGGGGTTCTGGTTTCCTTCTGGAGTTCTGGTTTCTTTAACATGAAGTTAGGCAAAACTATCTACATTTAGAAGTCAGTAATAAAAAGCTGTGCCAAGAACACAACAGAAGTAAATACTCCCAGAGAAGGAACAAATTAAACCAGTGAAATACCATATCAGTTCCCTGTGCAAAACAACTCTGCCAGCAAGAGAGTGATTCAATCGGTGTCACTGCCTGTGCAAGCTGTTTCTACAGCACTAGAAAAGTATTTTTTAAAAAAAGAAACCATTGCATTTGTCACATGCAAAAGTCTAACGCAGATCTGACTCAGGAGCTGGGGCAAAAGAAGAACATAGTCACTTCCCTAGATGACAGCAAACCACATGAACCACATGAGCTTCAAATTCCAGCCTGGGCCCATTTGTGGGTCAGTTTTCTTCTTTTTCCACATTTCTGTTTACTGGTATTTATATTACAGCAGTTCCTAGAGGTCTTAAGTGATAGCAAGCTTCTATTGAACTAGGCTTCATAAAAAATAAATACATCAAAATAAAAAGAATCTTCAAGCAGTTAGTAATTAAAGCAGACAAGACAGGGAGAAATAGCTATATCATAGTCATTTTGCTATATAAGTGAAAAGACCAACATAATTTGGCCCTCCTTTACTGCATGTTTAAGTCAGTGTAAACATATACCTGGAAAGAAGGTACTGATCTAGGACTAAATAAATAAATAATAATTTTAAAATTTCCTGGAATTTAGGTAACAAAGCCCAACCAAGTGATCCACTTGTGGATCATCTGTGTGACAACAAGCTGGGGTAATGTCACTGACCACTGAGGCACACACAGCCTGATCATACAGCACAGTGTGATTCTTTGCACTTTCTCGTGTTGGATACTTCCTGATCTTATCCCTTCTAACATTTCCCAATCACAGTAAGGAGAAAAATTAATCCTTGGCTGTCAGGGCTAAAGAGAACACAAATGCAAGCCCTCACAAAAAGGCTCATAAGACAGAGAAAAATAAAAAGAGTGAGACTCCCCAAATTATTACTTCTAGAACATCTTCACATTTCATTAGCCAATCTCTCAGGGCTACTGGGAGCTGATCCACTGTACCGGAAAGCCAGAGGCTGACCGTGTAACACAGGCAAAACTCCTGCCAAAGCACAAGGCACGGACACCCGTGCATTGCCAGACCCTGTGTGCTGGCCTGGTTCTGCAAGTTTCTCTTATTTAAGTATCTGTGCACTAATGGTTATCAAATGGGTGGCTGTTTATTTTATAAAGGAAAGCCTAGCCTTGTGGAGCTGGTAGGTTAAATATTTTAAACAAATATTATCTACAAACTCTAAAATGGTGCATTTACTAGGGTTTTTATATGTATAGGAAAAAATAAATACAGAATAGGATAATTTAAGCCTTGTCATCAATGAAGTTACATCTCTGAACTTTAGAACCTCAAGCTTATTAATCAGTTGTGGCCTGTCATGCTGGCAGAATCAAAAAATATTCTAAAAGGATTTTAATCAGACTTATGCACCAACTGTATCAATAGAATAAGCTCTGATTTGCTGCACAAATTTCAGGTTGTGCATAAACTTCTCGTGATCTGGAGAAGGACAACCCATTTAGTGTTGGTGCCGGACTGAAAGCCCTCGACGTGCAGCGAAAACAAATGCCTGCCCTCTTACAGGCCTGGTGTACATAGCACCCATTTGTTGATGAGCTGCATTGATTCTGTGAAGTGTCCCATGAAATATGCCTTCAAAGCAGCAAAAAAAAAAAAAAAAAAACAACCACCCTGAAAGAGGACAACCACTGTGAAAGCTACAGAACCTTCTTTGTGTCTTTGCTCTTCCCTTCAAACTGAAGTCTTAGCTATGAACGGACACAGCAGGATGGAGGGAAGCCGTGGTTATTCGCTAGATCTTGTGGTCACTTCCCTCATTCACCTGCCTTTGCATCTATCTTTTGAAATTTCAGAGCCAAATTCACCCCTTTAAATCAGTTGGAACTCTACCGAACATCAAGCAGAGTATTACAGCAGCAAGGTGCTGGATCAGCACAGCTACAGGTAGCCAACATAGATTTCCCTCACAGGGGCTGACAGAAGTCTCTTCTGAAAGTTTCAAGATGAGATAAGAAGTTGGTTCAGAAAGAATTAAGTTTTATTTGGGCTTACCCTCCCCTGCCTTTTTCACATTTTTTCTAAATTAGCTAAATAGGGGTAGGGGAGGAGAAGGCAGAAAATTCCACAATAAAAGCAGAAAACCCCCAAATAATAGTATCTCCAAGGGATGCTAAAAAGCAATCCATGCATATACAGCCTACAAAGTTTGAGTTTTCTAGCTGTCTCTGCTTGCTCATTCACAGAGTTGCCATCTGTGTAATTTTCTCCACGCACTTCAAGCACATACTGTGACACATTGAACTTTACTTTCCTCCCACCCCCATAGAAAAATGGATTTTGAATTAGCAGAAAATGTCTGTTTTCCTTGAACATAGTAATTACTTTAATTCCCCTAGTCACAAAGCTCGTTTGGGAAAGTTTTACCAGAATGATTCTGTTCGCCTTAACTGGGTGGGGGGTGGAGGTGGGGGGTGGCAGGTGACAGAAGGTAAGTGAGGGCACGGAGGAAGTTTTGGAATAAAGGGCTGGATTTCCCAAAAATGTTGCAATAAGGAGTGTGGTAAAGTCTGCAAATTACACTGAAAAATTAAACCAAATACACAAGTATCTCAATATTCAGTGAACACTTCCCTCCCTGCAGAAGGGGTCAGCCCATGGGATAAGGCAGCCCATTCCTCTTCTCCCTGAACCCAGATGCAGTTCTCCAGTTGACTCAAACAAGACTATTTCTGTACTGAATATCTGGATAGTATCTAACATAGACCTTCACTAATTTCATATTTATCAATATGACCCTTCTTGAAAGCAGCCTCAGTCGTCGTAAAACCAAAATCACTTTTGCTTTCAGTCCAGAAGCAAGAAACTCAACTCAGCTCCATTACTGTAAGTAGCAACCACCTCACAGACTTTAACAAGAACAAAACCAGTCCCTCCAGCACTATGTATGCTTCTATATATGACAAAGATGGTAACACTTCACCAACAGACCTAGTCTGAATCCAACATTTACTTAAGGCTAAGTACTACAAATACAAGGGCAAAAGGAGCTTGTTTCTGAAAATGTAAAGGTACTTACAGATTTCACGTACTTCACCATAAACCAGGGCCCATGCAGGTTTGCAAAATAGAGGTAATTCTCATCTGTTATTTTATACCCAAGGGGAACCTGTCCAGTGGCAACCATCTGATGCTCCCAGGTGTCAGTCCTGTGTTCAGCACTTAGCCCTGTTCACAGATTAAAACTAGACTTATGTTCTATAAAGAATTCCATTAGTAGGGGTTTTTTTTATTAATGTTTTGCTTACGTGGCTCCTGAAACATTCTGCATGTGTTCCACCACAGCTAACGAATGTGTTTTAGGAAGACAACACTGCAGATATGCTCAGGGCATAATGAGACCTAAGAGGTAAAAGAGAGGTGGTAGCTAGGAGAAAGGGGGAAGAGGGGGAATTCAAGCCATTCAGAATGTGAATCAAAGACTCACTGAATCCAGCAGGCTTTGAATAAAACTTGTGCTAAGGTTAGACATGTATCTTTGCACACTACAAATAAAGGGGCAGAACTGATCCTTTCTTTCTTCTTTATAATAAGAGGAGAGGGGACACAGGAGAAACAGGACTAAGTGCAAGCAAACATTTATGGAAGAGCCCTTGAAAGATATTTGAGGGAGGGAGTCGTGATGGGTCCTGCAGAAAACCAAAGATACAGTGCAGGCAGCTTGGCTGGATTGACTCAGCAATGAGGGTTCAGTAACCAGAGACAACCATCAAAAGGGGTAAAAAGATGCATCCTTTGGTAGCTAAGCCCTTTGCTGGAGCCACCTGCCAGCAGCGCTGCTGGTGGAGACAGAGCTGCCCCAAGCGACGCTCACTAAACCTATCCGACCACAGTGTGCTCTGCAGTGCTGGGAGCACAAGCTGAACTTACACCCCTGCATCCCAACTCAAACCCCAGGGGCAAAGGAGACAGACTGGCCCCTCTTAAACTGCTTATCAGTAAACATAATGAAATATCCTTCTACTAGCCTTTCTAAGTACCAGTCCTGGAAAACCTATCCTGAGCTTGCAGCAGTGTTTCTGCCTCATTCCACCCCTCACACCCCACCCCTCAAAAGGGGAACAATCCAACTGGAAATGAACTTTAAATAAGGCTTAGAAGTATTGCAGCCTAGGAGTGCTTACGAAACATTCCTTTCTTTGCCCCCAGGAAACACTGTTCTAGGAACAGCCATTGTTAACATTTTATGTTTTAACACAAAAGTTCATGTTAAGACTGAAAAAAATAGGGTTTTGAAAGTTTTTCAACAAACTGCACTTGATTTTAAAGGGAAACAACGGCCACAGACCATATTGTGAGGGAAAATGTCTTCCCTATTAAAAAGAATGCTTTGTTCAGGCAGAAAAAGTCCTCTGAAATGAAGTGAGCTGCCTCTGACCTGTTCCACTGTGCATACTGCTAAATCCTACCCATTCCATTTCCACCTGCACATAGGCTTTGCTTCCTCTTTCACACTCACCTCTCAGATGTGGAAATAATAAAGGAGAAATGAGACACCGCTATTGTTTTCTAAACCGTACCAGCTTCTTCTGAATTTATTGTCAAGATCTATTTTTTGGCAGGGATAACAAGAAAGGTCAAACTGGAACACAGCTGCAGGTGTGCAGCTACAATCCACGCCACTGCTTTGTGTGGTGGTGAATGAAAACATGGGAGTTCAAAAAAACTCTGCCTAACAATCCAGAGGCGCTTTTATCCCTCCCATTGGAGGGGAGCTGCTCAGCTGCTTCTCTATCGGATACATTTGGTCCTGCTGGCTTCTGGGCTGGGAAGCTTTATATTACAGCTGATCTGTACATCTGGTCTTTTCTCCTTCAGTTTTCATGCATCTTTGCATATGGTGTTGGAAAAGCAAATAAGAACAAACTAATCTGAAATCAAAACCAAGTCAGCACTGAAAGGACACTAGAATAAGGTTTTGATATTTTCATTATTACAAGAATATAGAGAAGCTCTTTATGTGAAGGGAATGCTCAGCAACAAAAGCAGCGCAAGTGCAGCGAGGAACAAGGAAATACTGACACTTTCACTAAAGGACAGACACTGATTTAGGACTTACACTTTTTTTTCCTTTTTCTGTTCTTTAAATCACACATACAAGCTGATGCCTCACTTTAGGCTTTACAGATCCCACTTGTGAGCTGAGCAGAGCTTGCACTAAGCATTTGGGGGAGGAAGGACCTGAAACTCAGCAAGAAGGTAGTACACAACCCTGCAAGCATTGCTAGGGGAACAGCAGAGATCTAAGAAAACCTGGTCTCACCTAATGAATTTTGTAACTGCAGAAATGTGTATTTCCTCTCCACTGTTGCCCCTCAATGTCCCCACTACGCAAAAGTCCTTGGAACAACTTCACTCCCAACAGTTCCCACCCAGACACCAAAACTAGTAACTGTATGGCAGCAATTCAGCTTTTGGGTGGGGAAAGAAAGCATCCTTGAGCTCTCCCAGAAAGCAACGCAAACTTCTCCTGCCACTTTCTTGAGCTGGTGAATGGAACCGAACACTTTAGAAAATGCAGGCTGTTTTATTTATCTGCTTCAACAAGAATGCGTCAGAAAATTCAGCTGTCTCTTGTGTCTGCCCCTAAAGCTTGAAATTCAGACTGAAAGCAACCAAGGGCACATCTGTACTGCTGGTGCACACATCACTGAGCTGTTCTGCCAACACCAAAACTAGAAACTACAGTAAGGCCAGCACAGTCACTTCCAGAACGGCAGCCCCAGGATGACAAGCAAACAATGGAGTTTTGCAAGTGATGTTGGGCTGAAAATGCTTAGGGCTGCTCACCTAACTGACTGACAGTTGAGGCAACACCACGATGTTGGTTTTGATCACTGAAGTAATTAGGCCCAGTACCTTAAAAAGCATGTAATCTCTAACCAGCTTGGCAGCTCAACACCTCTTGAGGATAACCAAATCTCTTTGCAAATCTTATCCAGAATAACTTGACTTCAGGCTCCCGGTCCAGAAAATCTTGTCCTTAAATCAAAATCACATCCTGGAAATATTCCAAGTAGGTGTACCTCCAGCTTCTTTCTAGAAAAGCCAACCTCTAAGCATAAATAGGCCAGCTCTGCCTGAACCATTAGGCCAGTGACTTCAACACAACTACAAGCAGTATTATCTAAAATATATGCTAAATATATTTAACACACAGACTGGACTACGCCTTTGCTACAAGTCCTACAAATATGGCAATGTTGTAAATATTAGAAACAGGCTTTTAAGAGCTTCTAGGTCCCAATACTCATCACCAAGGCCTAAGCACAAATATTGTCTCTTTGTTACATAAATAAACCTTGTTCCTGAAGCATCAATGTCTTCAGAAGCTACCACACCTTTTTTTTTGGCTGGGGAACCGAGGCACAGACTTGTGATTTGTCCAAGGCCATATAAAAAGTTATTAATAGTGGAAATCTATGTCATGGCCAACATCTGGTGTAGATTATTTACAAATAAGTTGGCTCTCAGAAAAAAAAATAAATAGTTTTTAAGTTTGTTTACAAAGTTGCCGCATGTTGCTTCCACTATTTTATTAAGAGCACATGGAGCCATGCTTCCAAACAGCAGCATTAAAAATAGACTAGGATTCACGGTGGATGAAATTCAAGCTTTGGTTTTGATAAACATCCAGAAGGTAGAATTAGCCAAACTTCTTTTGTCAGGCAAGAATTTATAGTAAGATATTTATAATGGAAAGCTAGAGTATGAGAAACCAGAACAGAAGTAAACCATATTCTTCCAGACGAATTCATCTCCCATGTGAAGGTGGCATGGACTGCCAAGGCCCAGCATACAGGGCACCTTACAGGAGCAACGGAAAATCAGCTACACACACTGGAGTTAGAATGGAGCACAGCATCCAGGTCACCGTAAAGGGAGATGGATGGTTGTGAAGCTGTCCTTGGTAGGAACTCCAGATTGCATGGATTGCTGTCAGCCTTTACCCAGTATTCCCTCCATGACCTGACTTCTGTGCGTGGTCATCATGGACAGAGTGTAACAACTCTACACAGAGTAAAGTAATGCTTGATTTGCTGAAATTAGTGCCAGCACTGATGACAGTGTCACATCAACCATACAAATCATCCATTTGGATACCAAGAGTTTTGTACAGAACAGTATGTTGCTGATATCTTGCCACCAAAAGGCAGGAAGAAGAATGAAAAATGTTTAAGCAGTTTGCTCTGGAAGAATTCAAAGAAGGTCAAGTGTGCTTTATTACAGACCAGCTGTAAACCAGTTCGCCTGACAAAAGATTTACATCTGGTAATGACACCTTCTGGTGATGGCTGGAACAAAATGTTTCCTAAAAGCCCCCAAAATGGGTTGAATGAGAATATTTTGGACTGGCAAAAATGCACTGTATCCTAAATTGAAACATAACTATGAGCCTAAATAAAGAGTTGTGGTTAGTGGCTAGCTGCTCATCCCCACTTTGCTGGCTCATCTTATCTTGCAGGTTACTAAAGAGAGAAGACTTTCTTTCCTCTTGCACCCAGAAAGCGCAGCAGTCTCAGACAGGTTGAGAGGAGCAGCTGCTAGGTTTTACCAACAGCAGCAGTTCCCACATACCTCACCCACAGTGCCAAAGTACAACAGAACACCAGACAGGGTAGACAAGGATGTCAGATAAGGATTTGTCTTTTATATTAGCACTAAATTTTCCCTGTGAAATAGCCTGGTTTGATGATATGTCAGGTGGAGCTGAAAAACTATTAGCCTACCAAGGAAGTGATTATGTCTGGCTCTTTTTGTTTCATTTCCATTCATTGCAAAGGTACCCCCCACCCACAGCCCCAACCCCCTGAAAATAAAAACAACCCACTGAGAGTGTTCACTGCTTACGCTGGGATAAGGTGCATGTTGTCACCTGAAGACATTGGCCAGGTTACAGAAGGAACAAAGGGAATGCATCCAGTATTTAGGAATTCATCAAAAATTCCAGATTAAAAGAACAAGAGCACATTGAAAAATAATAGAGCCCCAGTCAGATAAACTCTGCCAATACCAGGATTCTACAGGAAGGAGAGCATAACTGGAGAGCTTTTCTGAGCATGAGTGGGTGACCTTCACACAACTGAATCAACTGGACACTTGCATTTTGATTTTCCACTTGATTTTTAAACAGACAGCAAAGGTCAGATGTTCAAATACTGACTTAGAAGGGCAGGTAAAACATTGCTTAACCCAACCCTCAGAGTGCAACTTCTGGAGAAGACTTTAACTACCTGTCTGCACATCTGTAAGAAACATGTGAGTTTACCTCGGAACCACAACCCTCTGTTCATAAGCCTGGTACTAAGATGTACTGAAACAGCTTGCTGTCTTTTTAGGACTCTGGTTAACATTTAATCCTGCCAGGCTTTTGCAGACCTGGAAATGGTTGGACCTGTTTCTGTCACAGCCAGGAAGGATTACTGCAATTCTTTCTCCTGAGTCTTATTATTTTTACAGAAATTTCAGTTCACCCAAAATAAAATTGAAGACTGTACTGTGAGCTGTGTATCTGGCACTTTAAAGAATAAGGCAGACTTACCCACTACAAAATCAAAATACTGATACCAGACTTCAGCCAGATGCTGTTCTGAAGTGTCTTAACAGGGAAAGAAACTCTCACCATCACCCTGCCTCATTACTCTGTACCCTCAGATGAATATAGGAGACAGGTCTAACATCAATATCCAAGTTACGAATTGCTGAGATTTTCTATACCCGACACAGTCTCCCCTTCTGTGACTTTTCTCCACCTGATACTCACTTCTCCCATCCACATCATGGCAAATCTTGCTGTTTCCACCTATTGTCCAGGTTTCAAAACGTGCCGCAGATCCTGCTCTACCAGACCACAGCCAAATCCATACTAACTTGTGTGTTATGTGACAGTGAAAATCAGCATTGCTTAGAGTCAGAGGGCAGTTACACCTGTTGAAGTTGAGGCCATTTGTTTGCAAGAGGGGCTTGCTGGCAAAACAGGGCCAGGCTTTGAGTCTCAAGTTTCAGAAAGCGTCCACTTTTCAAAAATTACTGTAACTTAATTCCCCACCTCAGATGATCTATGATCTCATGAACAGGCAGATCTGTCCAATATAGTGAGGACAAGGACAAATGATTTTTCCTTCACCTGCTATTACACCTCACCACAAAGGTACAGATGTACCCATCATTCTCAAGGCCTGCGCTACAAAATCAAAGAAAAGGGGAAGTTAAAGCTCTGTTTATGAGGAGTTTAATTTTGTTATAAAGTTGGTTCTGTCCACCTGGCATCATTTAAGCAAACAGGTGAATAACACTCATTGAAAAATAATGGGCTTGAGTCTCCACTCAGCTATAATGGATTTACACTGTTATAACTCTGAACAGACCTACGGGATGTTTATGCTCTACAAATAAACAGAAGTAGCTTTTCCTTCAGCAAAATACAATCTGTTTCACCCTAATGATCGATGTTTCCACTACTGAAGGAAATCTTTGTCCTACTTGGCTAACCCCAGCATCAGTCAATGACTTTTAGAGTATTCAGCCAATCTTCTGGGAACAACAACATTATATATGTGTTTTGCCAAGGCAAAAATCATAAGCAAAAATATCAGACCAGCTGACACAAATTAGCATAGCAGCTTTGACATTGCTTGCATAAACCACAAGTTTTACAATAGAAAAAAGTAAATAAGCAAACCATAGTACTAGTTATAGGAGACAATACTGACATTTCAGTTAGCATATTATCCTAAATCACTGGTAACAATAGTTGGGATGCTTTCAGTTCTCTATATTTTTGTTTAAGACAGACAGAAATCGCTGTGGCTACCCATGGCCAATTTGAAAAATAACAACCCCACATAATAAGCATGCAAGAAAAAAAAATAATTCAGAATTAACAGGCTACAATTCAGGTCTTTGTTATCAGAATGGGACTCTGAAGCAGTGTATGGGAAGTTCAGCTTTCGAGATATTTCCTAAAGATGACAACAGGCAATGTTGGAGGTTTGGCCACATCTTTACTCAACAGTTGCAAATGCCTCTTCCCAAATGCTCAATTTTGCATGAAAGGAAGAAGCACTCTGTTCTGATGTGCCCAAAAGGTGTCCATGGACAAGACCTTTGGCTGGTGTCACCTAGAAGAAACTCTGAATGATTTCATACAAGCTGAGAATCTTAATTGAAAAGATTGGCTGTCATTTCCTTGTTTGTTTTATCCTCTTTTCTTTGACTAAGTCTGACCCAGAATTTGCACTTTCTTTCACTGGTGAACCTCCTGTTACATCATGCTTCTGGACTGGGAGGAATTTCACAACCTCTGCACAAGCACTGGTAACATCATCCCCTCCACAGAGCTCAAACTCCAGTGACTGGGGACAGCAAACTTCCCAACATTTAACTCTTAATCCCAACTGGATACATGGCTGATTAGCCATTACCCTTGTCAGCACTGCTCCTGCTCAGACATGATCAATCTGCCTGCTGGACTACACATGTGAAGTCAAAGCTAAAAGGAAACATGACTTTGATTCTGATCAAGCCAACTTTAAAGAAAATATATTGTTTAATGATAACTCTCCCTTCTAATCTTATAGGAGACAAGATCTGAATATGTAGTATTTGGCCACTAAATCCTGAAATAAGGCTGAAGCAGTCTGGCAAAGATGTGATGCTGAAAGGTAGGACACGGAAACGCAGATTCTTACCAGGGTCTCAATGCAAAGCCTCCAGGCTCTGTATTGGCTTCCGTCCCCACTCTCCACACACAGGGAAGAAGCTGATGACATGGTGGGCTGGACAGAGTCACAGAAAACAGTATTACAGGATCTACAGAAAGACCTGAATTTGGTTAAGGAAAGCTAGTACAGTCTACCCTCAGAATTGACCCTCAGTACCTAAGAGGGCTAACAAGGGAGAAGCCAGCACAGAAAAAACAGCGTATCAAAAAAAAGAGAGTACAATCTCCACTGAAAATGAAATTTCTAGTCAAAGTCCCTTTTTACCAGTCAAAGTCTTATTTTTTATGATTTAAAACCTATTCCTGTTCTGTACTGGGACATCCACATCAATTTCAAGCATGAGTAGAAAAGGAAGAGAAAGGTCCACTACCCCTTCTAACCCACTTATCTGAATGTTTATTTAGGTGAGCAAAACTAAACATAACTGAATGCAGAAGCACTGTGTTAACAGAAAGGGCTTGTTCCTGAACTTGCTGCATGGCTTGGAGGAGTGAACCTTAAGAGTCCATAATCTGACAAGGAGGCAACAACACTAAAGAAATTTGGTTCACCTCCAAAAGTGCTCAGCCGAGATGTTCAATACTGGCCTAGGAATTTATTTCACATAACTTCCGTTGAACTTACTAAGTACAGCACAGCTTAAAAACCAAACAAACAAAAATAAAATAAAAATAAAAAAAAAACAAAAACAAAACAAAAAAAAAAACAAAAACCAAGACCAACAACAAATCCAAAACACTGAATCTCAAGAGGACACAGCAGAGAGTAAGCAACGCATAAAAACTTTTAAAACATTGAAATGTACCATGCACTGATAGACAAGGTTTCCTATTTTCTGTACAAAACCCCCTCCCTGGAATTAGAGCTTGGGGGGGCAGGGGGAGGAATTTCTTTTAAAAAAACCCACAGAAAATGTTTGAACTGACAGGCTTTTAAAAATAACTTTTTCTTTAAATATGATCATTTTAGTTCACTCTTTCCCTCCCCCCCAAAAAAATATTTTGGGGGTTTTTTTGTGTTTTGTTGTTGTTGTTGTTTTTAATTTTCCTTTTCCATCATTTGTTTTCATTTGTTTTCCTTTTTCTCCACTGCTCTTTTTCAATTTTGGTAGTTTAAAAAAACCAGGAAGACCAACATGCGGGTAGGGAAAGTAAAAAAAAAAAAAAGAAAAAAAGAGAAGTAAAGCCATACAACTGGAGTAATAAAAAAAACAACCAACACCAAAAAATACTCTATTTTCACATGCCAATCAAAAAAGAAATAATCTTTCTCAAAAAGCAATCTCCAATTTAGTAAAGAAAAAAAGTCATTTTTCAAAACCCAGCCTGCACAAAACCAGCAGTTTTTGCTTATATCTAAAAATGATGTCATGGCTTAAAGTGGTCACCTTTTAAATTCTTTCTGTTACAGAAACCCTCCTTTGGGGTGACTGTAGGACCAACAGTCATTTACCCAACCAAGATCACATCAAATTTTTGCACTGATAGAAATTTGGCAGACCTAAGGATAAAGCATTTGGGGACAAATCCCCACCTGGAATAAATGGATTATTCTGCACTGCAGAGCTCTGCTGATCTCAACCAGCTGATGGTCCAGCCCTTTGTGATTCAAACTACTGTAATTCAGCCCAGTTGGTTCATGATCCACCTTGCTCTGACACCCCATAAACTTGAGCATTTCAAAGGAGCAGTGCACAATGACACTACCAGGTTGTCTACTGTCTCTGACTACCCTGTGCTAATCTGCAGCTGTTCCTCATCAAAAAAGTAAAGAAATAAGTCCTACTAATAGCAACCTGAAAATCTAACAGGATTTTTTCCTCTCTGCATATTTGAATGTTAATTATAACATTAACAACCTCTCTGTGGACTTCATTCACATCATAACGTGATTCATTTACCTGCTGACATGCAGAGGCATGAGGAGTACTCTATTTAAGAGGTGGAATATTTAGCATAGAAAACATTATTACTGGGATTACATTGGCCAACGCTGTTGTCCACAGTTTCTCATAGCTGAAAAATCATACTGAATTCAGAGAATTGGTAGGTTTGTGTTCTAGTGAAACAGTTTAACAATTACATGTATTTGCAACTCTGCTTATCTAGCTCACTGTAAATAAGGTTAAACAAGTGATTTGATACTATTCTGTCAATAGAAAAGCTTGCACACCAATAATTTAGTCTCTCTAAAACCACATACAACAGGGTCAGGTAGTGGTCCTCTTCTGACATGTGACAGGGAAACTCCTACTTTCTATATGTCAAAAAGCAAACAAGAAATCAGGCAGAAGAACCTCTTAACTGAGGATGGATCAGCTGGCAGCGCGTGCTTCTTGGGGAGGACTCAGGTCTGCACAAGAGCTATCACTGCTGGCAAGTTACCCATTTTATTTTTGGAAGGCAAGGAAAACAAAACAGCCTTTCTGAAGCACAAGCCTGACACAAATTTTATTGAAGTTAACAGAAATACTTCCTGTTAATTTCTGTAAGCTTTGGATCAATTCCTGTGTTTGGCTTGTGCCCTGGAGATAGGAGTTGCTGGAAATAAATCCACTAACTGAGAACCAAGGCCCTCTGCTAGTGCAGAGGCTGCCGTCAGAAGTATTTTTGAGAGAGGATGTGTGTTCAAAAAGTGACATAAAACAAAGTTTTGCATTATTTCTCCTTATTAACAGCAATATTTTTAATGATGCACTCTTAAGTATACCTAGATAGATAGATAGATAGATGTTTTAGCTTGCTCACCTAAAACTACAGATAGAAGACACGCCAGACAAATCCAAGCAGCCAAATTATTAACAAATGCTAGTTGCTGCGGTACTTGTGGAGTGAAAGTGCTGCAGAAGTTTGATTTTGTACAAGCATACAGTACCTGATGGCTCAGAAGGTCCAAAGATCATGGGGAACTACCTTCAAACACATATGAGTGCAGAACTGTAACAGCTAAAGATGACACACAGCCTAAACTCAGTTTTGTCCATGATAAGGAAACAACGCTGCATCACACACTACAGACTATTTTAGAGCTTTGCCAGAGCTACCGAATTGTGTGCAAAGTAGCCAAATGCTGCTATGACACATAGCAATGTAAAGGGCAAAATAATTGCATCTTTGCTTGTACAATTCAACCATGTGGATTAACTCATATATACTTAAATATTACAGTGTAACTGTTCACAGAATGGGTTGGGTTGGAAGGGGCCTTAAAGATCACGTAGTTCCAACCCCCCTGCCATGGGCAGGGACACCTTCCACTAGACCACATTGCCCAAAGCCCCTATGAACCTGGCCTTGTTCATACCAATTCAATTCTATTTTCATATGGTACCTTAAACAGTACGTCAAGCCTCAAACACCTGGATGTCTTACTGCATTTCAAAGTAGAAAAATTATTCGAGCATCATCTTCCTAGCATAACCCTGTCCACAACAGAGAAGAGGAACAAGTGGGAAGAAATTCAGCCTGCCTCTGTACACACTGTAATTAAGGACATCTAAGGTTCAAGAGGGAAGTAAACCAGATGTAGAAAGCAGATATAAGTAGTAAGCATCCTTCCCACTGTAACACACAATTAGGCAAAGAAGTACTGATAAGAATCTGCAGAATACAGACGTTGTTTGGCCACAGGGACATGCAATTAAATGAATCAGTTGCAGGCATGTGAATGCAATGGACAGGGCAAGAACTGGGTCCAGCTCATAAGACTAATTCTTCATGCTTTCCTGGTTCAACTGTATTAGCCTACTATAGTTATTCAAGTTCTCTTAAAGAAGGATATTTCCCACACACAGTAAAATAAAATAGTTTTCTATTTTTTTTACAGAAACGCTGTAAAAAATGAAATGCAACTTGCTAGAAGAATGTTGATGCATTAGAAATACAGCAGGCAGCTACTGGGCATTACTGGCAAAGGTATTAGCTGACATCACTGCCAACCAACCAAAGAGCTTTGCTGGTGTCCCAAATTCCTAAGCTATTTCATAATCAGACAGAGTATGCTACACCTCTGCTTCTCCTCCCTTCCAGGCCTCCTCTGGAACCCCCCCTGCAAGTCAGCAGACAAAGTCCAAAGGACAGTCCACAAAGTACCGGGATTATTACCCACCTGGATGTGAAGCTGGGATTTAAGTCAGCCAGACTTTTCCAAAACAATATAGCTAAAACACACATGGCAATACCCTCACTCATGTAAGAAGAAGTAGACTTGGAGTAGGGTAAAGTACTGCATACACCTATTTTGTTGAATGGAGGAATGAAATCATGATGAAGTAAAGCTCTGTAATGGGGTTTTGCTGGATGGAACTGAAATGCAAAAATTCCTGTATATTCTTTGTAAATGAATCAACAGGAAAAAGTTTCACCAGCAGCCTGATGCACGCTAAACTTTTGCAAATCTTCGAAGAGGACACTGACAATTTGTATTTCAATGTTTGCAGGGGGAGGTGGGAGAAAAGGAACAGAGTTAATGATTTCTCCAAATCTTTTGCAAAAAGGTTTCTTTGTGGTTTTTGGGGGGCGGTGTTTTGTTTTTTTTTTTAGTTCTAAAAATTTTTCTTTTCAATCCTCCTCTTTCACTTGAGAGGTGTTCCAAAATTTTTAATTCTTTTTTTTTATCCTGATTTATCAAGAGCTGCTGATCGGCTGTTGAGCCTGGCAGATTAATAAGGCAATTCAGTATTGAATTCAGATCTTTGTCCAATATGTGAGCACATGCATGCATGTGAAGTTTTCATGTATAGGTACATTAGTTTACAATTTTTTAATTACTTATATATACAACTCTTAAGTCCACAATCTTAGCCTGCTGATGCAACTCCAGTTCCTATAAAACACTGGAAAACATACACAGAAGGCTGCAGAAATCCAAAGACCTAAGTAACTCCCACTGAGTTGTAAATCTAAAACCCTCTGCTGTCACTACAGGACTCCTATCGGTCTTGGAGCGCCCTATAGGAAATAGGGCATGTCGTACAAGACGTACCATTCCTCAATGCACTGCACAGCCTCTCCATCAACGGAGCCAAAATACAGAACACAGCATTTCTTCCACAGCAGTTACAACTCTGGCTGCAGAAATAGTGAACTCTTCCATTGGGTGACCAGAGGGGAAAAAACAAACAAACAAAAAGCCCAGCTTAGCTGTGTCAAATGCAAGTTTTGGGGTTTATAAAGAAAAGAAGTTGTACTTAATCAGCCCCAAAATGTTGGAATCCAAATAATTTTTGCTTTAAACTGTAACCCTTAAGTTTTGCATTTGACAAAACTAAGTTTTCCAAAGGAATTAGTCTGTTAGTCTTTTACACTTTTCTTCTCTTTAGTTCAGTCCCTTTAGACGTTCAAATTTTGGTGTAGAAATTAAAAAAGCAAAAAATTCTAATGGAAGTAAGACCTAGATTAGGCATTTCACATGTCGAAAAATACAGTGATAAAGCACTGAAAGAAAGATTTAATATCTCTTCCACCTCACAGTGCTTTTAGCTAAAATTACTTCCCAGTTTGTCCCAACCTTACAGAGTGCATCTATTTCAGCAAATCTGTTATTCATTGAAGTAACTGTTTTGTTCAACAAGCACTTCAACTGACATACTGAAAAACATGTTAAGGCTTGAACCCAGGATGGAAAACTATCCTTCACTTTGCTGAAATGAGAAGCAGAGGTCTGTAAAGGGGAATACTGCTGCTTGTCTACAAAGCATGCCATTTTCTTGAGACAGCCAGGTAGAGCACTACCCTGGGCTGAAAGACCAGGCTAAATTACCACAGCAATGGGAGGACGGAAGAAAACGATAGGTGCTGCTTGCACGACTCCAGCTGAGTTTTAGCAGAGGCCAGCACATTTTTGCCAGGAATCTTATCTGCAAAGCATAGTTGCAATGCTCATCTAGCCACTCCCTGGTAGCCACTTCCAGCACAAGAGGACTCAGTGCTCAACCTACCAAGGGGCTCTGGTGCCTCCCTGATCAACAGGCAGAACCCAAAAGCACATGCAACAGAAGGTGAAGTTAAAAGAAACGTTACAATTCCACACCACCCCCCCACATTTGTTTTGGGGTTTTGTTTGTTTTGGTTTTGTTTTTAAAGAAAAGCAGAGCACAGTGGAAGAACTCCAAAAAGAGAAGGAGCAACACTGAAACCTTTTTTTATCTTTAAAAGCAGCAACTCACTGAGGATGCACTCCCCTCATTTGCCTACTGACACAAAACTACAGTACTCGTTGCACAAATGGCTGCTCAATTTTAATCATTGGTCAACAATATTATTCACCTGTCTCTGCTGATCCCAAGCACTGTACTGGGAGAAGAGTGGGAGGGTTGTTTTTTTGTTTGTTTGGATTTTTGTTTGTTTGGGGTTTTTTGGGTGTTTTGGGTTTTTTCGATTTTTTTTTTTTTTTTTGCCAAGAGTCTTGCCCACATAGCAAGAATGAGTCTGGGAGACAAACCCCAGAGGCATAAGGACAGGCGGCTCCTGTGGAACAAATGCTGACAGCACAGACCATACCTTCCACTGCACAAAACTTATTTAGTGTCCCCTATAGCGCACTGGTTCCTGCTCTCCTGGAGTAAAGCTGCCATAAAGTTTAATCAACAGATAACTGTCAGGAAAGGTTTGGAAGAAGTTCATTTTGGAATCAGAATTCAGCTGGGCAAGCAAAGATAGAGAAACTTTGAATACCATGAAACAGTCAGGAAGCAACAGTAGTGTTGAGCACAGCTCAGCTTCTATCTTGTTATCAGTAGGACTCTGGGTCTTTGCACCACAGTTTTATGGACAAAACTGGGTGGACGTACAGCAGCGAACTAACAGGTAGGATGTGTTCCTCGGCCCAAGTAATAGGCATCTATAACCTATTTATCACAATTGCCCCTATAGTCACAGGGACAACACACTTTTAAGTCACATTTCAGCTCCAAGACAGAAGATTAAAACAAGTCAGATGAACTGTGCCTAAGTACTACCTACTGTAATTGATGAGGACTGTATCAGTTGTGGCTATCTGCACAGAAAATAGCAGAAAGTAGGCAAGTTGAACTCGGTAACAAGAAAAAGCCAGCACTTCTAGAACATACAAGAATTTCTCCCTCATTGTTTGCATAGCTCAACCGCCGGTTTTCTCCTCCTCTATGACAAAGACACAATAATTCAATACGGCTTTCCAGGTGTACCGAGCATTCACAGCTCCCCTTCAGACTGTTCTGTACACTGTTCCTCTGCACAGCAGTAAGACAGATCCGTGGCTATATCATGATATGCCACTTCATATCTGTGCTCTGGTTAAGCCTGCAGGAATTGCATAGTAAGCATGGTAACATTCCTACCCATTTGCTTTATTATCTTTACATATAAACTCTAGGTCTATCCTACTGAACAAAACCTCCTTAACCCAGGATTTGGGTGAGGATCTAGTCCTCACAGTAGTAACGCAGCAATAGCAAAGGAATTTAAAAATACTGTTGGACACAGTCAAAATAGATTTCTTTTTTTCCACTTAGCTGTAGATACCAAAGCATGGTGTACAAGTTAAACAGTGCCTTCTCATTCTTAAAGGGTTTAGGCTAGGAATTTACCACATCCATAGAAACACCAGGAAAAAGGATCTCAAGTGATATTCCCACTTTCTACCACTTGCTTTATTGACTCTTTTCTCAGTGCATGAGTTGCTGCTGAATCTGTCTGTAAACAAGGACCTGGGCTTAATCCCACCTGTGAGCCAAGCACTGCAAACTGCCTCTCTTCACTATCATGCTCCAGCCCCACTCTGGAGTCTCACATGGAGGCAATAAATATTCCTGGATTAACATCCAAGAGAGGTGGGTTGAATAGAAGCATAGAAGCATGAACACCTTACCCCGAGAATGGCCTGACACAGTCCATGCCTGGGATGGCTTTGTTATAGCAGTCAGCAGGGCAGTTGGAAGGTGAATAATTGAAGAAACAGCTTCTTTAATATAGCTCATGGGCAGCATGTGCTGTAACTTCCCCTCTGTTTCCCCCTCCCCAACAAGAATTCTTCGTATCAAGCTGGTTTGGTGTTAAGTGCACATATCTAGGAGGCATTTCTCTCCAAAATTTGGATCCAAACACACATCAAAAATAACAGTTCATCCGTCACGGTTGGGAAGCATGTATGACAAGAAAATATTTGCTTTGCTCTGGTTTTGTGTTTGGTTTGCTGACCGCTTATATCAAAAAGCTAGAACAGCTTTTTCATCTTGGTGTAGTTTAGAAACATTTATAGGACAGATGGTCTAAATTTGTGGGTTTTATAAACTTAATGAGAATGTAAAAAAAAAGCGCATATGGGTGCAATATTTTCTGGGGCTTCTTTGAGCTGGCCAAAAAGTAGCCCACTGCAGAGCGGAGTAACAATTCACATTGGGAACTCATTCAAAGGTCTACAAATGACTGAGAAGAACTGCCACGGGCTTTCTTCACCTCAGTGGCAGTTTCACTTGCACTGTGTGGTATAGGGAAAACATACATTTATTCTTCCCAGCAAGCAAATGTTTCTTAAACTTTGCCTTTACATAACTATTAAATGAGCTGGCTGCAATAGCTCAACAAAATGCTTAAGTACTGCTCCATTCTCTGCCCTGAAGACTTAGTTGCTCTTGGGGCTTCTTGCTGGACCCAGTAAAGATGTTTAAGCATCAATTCCTCAAAGATTATTTTAGTCCTACATGCAGCTTTCTCTTTCTCCAGACACCACCATTTAAAATGACAATGCAATCTGATCTTGAGGTCAGGCCGCAGCACGAGGACTTGGGAGGTTTGTATGGAGGCCCTGGCCCTGCTCCAGGTTCTGTCACAGCCTTCAGGCAGTTGCACAAGAGTGAGTCTGAACACTGCTTTTATCCTGAAGTGGGTCTCAAAACAGAGCCACCATGAGCACAGGAGGAAGGCAGGAGAGCCCTCTCATCAGGGAAGCACCGTGTAGCCCAGCATCCCGTCTCTTTCTCCAGGCTCTTCCTTCCGGAGCCAGTGCATCAAAGTCCACCTTAAAGCAAATACTTCAGTGGACAGAGTAAAATCAATCTATAAGGTCAACTGCAAGTCCTATCTCCTCACTACAAAAATGAGTAACAAGCACCATCTTCTCAGGCTCTTTATACCAGTCAGTCTGTCTCTCCACCTAAGAAGTTAATCTCAGCCGAAACACTTGCAAGTTGAAATAAAGTAGGCTGGAGATGTTTTTATGAAACAGCATCCTTTGTGCAAGACAAAGTAAGAATCTCCTGTTAGGCAAAAAACATCCTCCATCCAGCTCCCCAGTCTGAAAAAAACAGAGTGAAAAAAACCCAAACCAAAACCAAACAAAACACGGCTTCCAGTCCCTCCTGATGAAGCTATTAAAATATTCATGAATAAAGCAAAATTCATCAAAATTGGATCCACTACTTTAAGATTCCAATTTTCACCTTGGACAGTCCTCTTCCTATGAAACACACTAGGAGGTACAAACCTTATATCATCATCAGCAGAATATTTATTAGCATGTAAGCTGTCAACTTTAGGTTTCAGTATAGACACAGCATTAAGAAAACATAGGCAACTCACTCCAAATCGTTGTCTAAGCCCCTTTGACATGTTAGGTGTGCACCATTCCATTTCACGCCAAGCTGCTGGCTTGAAAATTGGCTTTAGGATTCTGATTTTTTTAAATTTTTTTTTTAAATGTGACAGCTCAGACTATAGCCAGGCGTGAAGATCCTGGCATAGGAACTGCGCAACACTTTGGTTATGAGAAATCTTGAACAAATCCTTTACCCCACTAATTTCACCAGCAATTTAAGTGAGCAAGGCATGCAGGCTGTTCAGGCCTTGCTTTACCTTAGCTCGATTTCAGGCTCTTTTTCTGCCAACTAGTAGAGCTGGAACACATTGAAATTTTACTTATTAACAGGGAAGAGAAAAAGCAGCACAGGATAACATTATGCCCCAGTTTGACTCACACACACACAGATTCCTTTACATGTTCTCAGAGAATTGCTATATGTGCAAAGGTGGTTAGTCCCAATGGCAAGTCACCTCTATAGAGGATCCAACAAAAGCTAGCTGTGCTGGCAGTAGAGAGGAAGCCTGTGATTACACAAATCACCTTTTCATGCAAGGCAGAAGCAAGCCTGCCCCCCCAGCTCCCTACCCACCCCCACTCCCAATAAGTGAAGTGCTCAACAAATGTTCAGCAAATATTTGGACAAACAGCCGAGGACTTCTCAGAACATCAAATGATTATTAAATCTTAAACTGTACTTTCCAAAAATAATTTTCTGCTGCTGTTGTTTGTTTGTTTGAAAGGAGGGTAGTAAAATCCACAGATGTGTACAGTCATAAACCTTTAGATGAGACTCAATTTCCTTGATGTCCAACGATAAAATCCACTAATAAATGTGTACAGATGCAAAGGCCTATTTGTTGTCCTGTCAAGTCAGGCCATGTGGAACAAAAAACCTAAAAGCAACCAGGAGAGGAACTAATGATGTAGGCTTGCCTCTGCCAAGATGCACTTACTGCAGTTCCTGTGACATTTAAGGAACATAATGAAGGGACATTCCTTTTTAACTTTATTGTTTTGTCAAAAGCGGGTTTTTACAGCTGAAGATCACGTTCCCAAGATAGTCAATTAGGTTATGCAGATTTACGCACACACTGTGATCTGTTTTGTGCAGCATGACTAGTTTCTTTGCTAACAATCACTCAAATTTCATGACAAAAATGGGGCTGGTGTCAATATCTCCCATATAGAGCAGTTTTGTTTTGGTTTTTTGTTGGTTTTTTTTAAATGCTTTCCATGAAAAACTCTTTAGATCTCATGGTGCATCAAGACAGCATTTATTTTTTTTTTAATCTACAGATAATTATTTCTGAATGTGCAAATATAGTTTTCAAGGGGAAAAAAACCCACTCTCTGGAGTAACCAAACACCAGATTTCCGCAGTATGAAAGCCATTTTAAGGCACTGTGGTGTGCTTCGTGGTTAGCCCTGCTTCTACTTAATTAGGGACCTAAGTTATAAGTCCACAGCTGCAGGAGAGCAGTAAATAGCTATTGCTGACTTCCTTATTGCCAATATGTACATCATGATTGTAGGGTGAAGAGCAGGGATCTTTTCATAAACACTGCCTTGTGCGGCAACAGTACTTTGATGTCATAAAAATGCTGTTACATATTTTAAAGTCTTAATTGTAGTCCACTGTGGTGCTGTCAGCTTCCTGGTGAAACGCTAACCCTTTCCATGATTTCTCGGGTATACAGAACACTTATTTTATTTGCAGGTTTCATAATTAAGTCTACATGTGCCACATCCTCAACTCTCGTAATGCAACCTATCTTTACTGATTTCAAACCACCAAGCTCTCATATAGTACATGATATACACGCTGAGGAGGGAGAGGAGAGGGGAAAGAGAAAGGAAAAAAGAAAACCTCTGCAGTATGAAGGATACTTGCCTGTTCCATATTGTTCTGATTAACAGCATCCGCTTGCTTACTGTTATGAACACTCCCTTCACTAAACACCCTGGCCAGAAACCCCTTAATTCAGTGCCTCCAAGACAGTGTCCACACCAGTGTTCCTAGATAACCCTGAGTCTTTGACTGATCCTTGCTTCGATCTCTGGATAAACCCTCCCACCCCAGCACATTCTGGCTTTGTGCGTGAACTCCAGAGCCTCTCTCCTCTAGCTGCATTCTCACCATTTCAGGTCACCCAAAATGGAATGCCTAGAAGTTTCTTACTTCTTTTTTTTCTAAATATCTGATCTTGCCTCTATGGCTGCTGTTGCCATCTCAAGAACATTTTTTTCCAACCAATTCTTAGTCTTTTTGAGTCTCCCCATGGCAGGCAACTTATCATTGTTACCCCACAAATAGTGGAAATCTGGCTGAAAATGCCTCAAATCAAAACAAGCAAGCTTGCAAAATCAAAGACTTGTATCAGACTCATCTAGTGTCAGCAAAAACACTTCTCTACACAGCCCAGGCCAAGCCCTACCCCTAGCTGAAGGACGAACTCAGGGGTAGTGGGACAGACACGGCAGTACCCACCAGCCCTTCTTTGCTCGTGGGGCACTTGGCATTAGTTACTGGTTCTACCACCACAGCCACCTGATCCCAAGTGCTGCTCACTCTACAGGATCCAGGTCTATGCTATGTGCTTTGCAGGCTGTCTACGTGACCACAAGGGTTCCTTCTGGCCTTCAGAGCATGCATTCTTCTGGAGGTGTCAGTACAGCAGCAGCAGAACCAAGTCTCAGAAAAAAGCTTTAAGGAGCAGACAGGACACTGAAAGGAACAACTTTGTTTCGGTCCCAGCTCTGCTATTACCCTGATAAACACAAAGACATCTTCCTTCTCCAAACATTTCCACAATGTTTGTGGTTACAAGATTCGTGAAGATGGGTTCCTCTCAGTATGAGGTATTTGGCAGGTGTGGTGGGCAACATGTAGAGAGTGGCCCATGTAAACTTATTTACTAACATGAAGCAGAACATAAAAGTCACCTATTCTTAACTAGGCTGAACAGGCTATCAGGAGAAGGTCCCAGAGTCTGACCCTATTGCCAACCATCAACTCATGGATTAAAACTAAGGACATCTGCAAACAGACTGCTGACCTCAGGTAGACTTTCTAGACAAACTTGTAACAGAAATAAAGAGCAATGCTAGAAACTGCAGAGGGAGGACTTGCATTTAAAAAGATGGGGTTTGCTGGTAAACACCAGCACTTTGGAACTGGTCTTGATGAATGGGTTTGTCTGAAAGGAATACAATGGGGACCGATGATGAAACAGTGACAAATGGATTTCCTCCCCGGCTGGAGACAACTATTGTTTGCCATCTGCACAGCACGTCTCATGGAGGCATATTTTGCAACATGAACACGGAGTTCATGCAAAAAGAGCCCTGTCTGACAGATGCCAGACCAAGCAGCAACTGGATTAAAGGTACAGCAGAGGACAACAGCTGTCTCTAAGAGAGTCGTAGACCCCAAAGAATGTCCCAGGGAAGGAAAATACGGCTTCCAGTTTATACAGCTGCATTTACTAAGCAATCAGAGTGTTTGAAGTCAGCCTCAATTCCTCAGTCTTTGGGTAAGGGAGTAGGTATATCACCAATATACATGGCATGCAAGAGAAAAACTGGCCAGAATAAAGGCGAAGCATGAAGACAAATTTAATTGACTTGGCAGTAGGAAGCAACAAGGGGAAAGAGATTTGGGAAGCCATTACAAATTTGCAATGGCAGTGGGGAAAAAAAGCCAAGTTAGTCACACAGGAAAAGAAAATGTCTTGCCACAACTGAATTGCTGGGTCATTTCATAGTGACACCCAAATCCATTTCATTATGTTTCAATTTCAAATGAGGAACTCAAGCTGGGTTTATCAGGTGCCTGGGTCTGGAAGCAGCCCTTTTGAAAAACTGCAGACATTGCCACCAGAGCTGCCTCCGGGTGGGAAGCTCCCATCTGGGAGTAGCTCAAGATCCCCGCAGGAACACACACTTTTACCAGTCCAAACACTCAGGCAGAGTTTGAACTTCTGTTCTCAAAGAGCACACCATGAATGAGCTAAGAGAACAGAGCAACCATACAAATACTTCTTCCTTCACCCTTCACTGTCCTAAGGGGACTAACAAGGGAAAAAACACATTGCAGTAAGTTAGAGATTAGAGACAAATTTTAAAAACCTGGATAGTCACCTGGCACACAGAGTAGAATCCAAAGCCATACATCATTCTCATGAAGAGATCCCATAGGATATCACCGATAATATAGGAGGGTGCTCAAATGCTACACCAGCACAGTGCAAACAACCACTACATGAAACAAAGGTGTTAGGATCAGGTATATTGTGGGCTGCTTAGGAATAAAAAAAACCCCACCAAATCCCCCCCAAAAGAAAAATATTTCTGCTTCATTGACTGGCATTTATGTTTGCACATCCAGCATGACCGGGTACACTTGCCTCCAGGCTCTTGCTGGCATCCTATTTGTTGTTGGCCTGTTAGAATTTCACCAGAGAAACTACATTTCATCAATAAGTACCAAAATGTTGACTCCAAACAAATTTCCACAGGTTTCGTGCTTTAAGTAAAAAATGGAATTCCCTCTCATTTCTAAAATCAGGTAGGTCTTGCTTCTGGCACAGCTCCTCTGTGTCACTTACTGGCCAGTTGCTTTGTCTTTTAAGACTTCTCTGTATTTATAAAACAGGACTAATAGTTATTTTCCAACATATTACCTGTCTCGCCTACTGAGTTTATAAAGCTCTGGAGTCCAGGAACCATTCTCAATTTTATAAATACAGAATCAAGCACACGAGGCCACCGTATCAGCTGGAGTCTGCAATAACAAATAACCCTTAAAACTAAACCAATCAAGTCTCCCTTATCTATGGTGTATGTTTTAAAGCACATACAACAATAAAACTAATTCAGCAGCCAGCAGCAGCAGCAGTGGCGTATCTTCATTCACAAAGGTGCACTGAAAGACATGTCCCTTCCACTTTCATTTCTTCTAGGAAAAAAAACCTTCAGAAACTCTTCTTATGGGAAAGATCAGTGATTAGAACCAAACCAAGAGATACAAAAGCGAGGAACATCATGTGGGGCTATACTGCATGTCATTTTGATGAATCACGTCAGAGATGGAACTTGAAATAACTGTAAAACCATTACCATGATTCAGAATATAAAATGGTGAGTTAGTCAAGCTGTCTCCATCCACAGACAAGAGTAACCAAAGGCCCACTGAGGCAACGTTAACTCTTGAGGTTCTAAAGGATTACTGTACAGTAGTTCATGCAAAAGTTATCCTGCCAGTGGTATTTACACTGTATGTGAGCGGGTACTTATATACCCACCTACAGGCATGGACTTGTGGATACCCCCAAATTACTGACTGACTCAGGAGGTAACATTTCTGGAAATAATGATTCAGTGCCACGGGGTGGCTGGATGAATCTGTTCCCTCCCACCAAACCCAACACAGACACCCGTAACCTCAGGTCTGTGGTATTTCTCTCTTTGGAAGCATACAAAAATGTTGGGAGTGTTCAAATATCTTTAAACTGTGTAGCAGATCTTATCTGCTGTGCTGCATGCAGCACCCAATGCTGGCAAGCTACCTGGAAATACCATTCCCTTGGATTTAACTTCCAGTATCTAACGTAGTGCTTGTTTGTCTGCCCCCCATCCCACAAAAAAAACCAACACCCCCACCCCCCAAAAAACCCCAAACCAGTAAGACATACAGACAGATCTTCATTAGCTTGTTTTAAAACATCGGAGTAGCTTGGGTGCTTCTTAAAACAGGGCATGTTAATTTAATCTCTCAAAGATCACTGATGTCTAAAACATATTTATAATTCAAATTAATTCCTCCAAGTTGTTCCAATAAGCTTTCTTTTACCTTACACAGTACAGGAGCATTCACAGGCTGAAATCCCATTTGTGACCTGGATTCCTGGCATGTCCACAGCACAATGTCTATTTTTCAAAGAATGTGAAGTTCTGATATATGCTTTTATGTGCTTAGCATGCCATTATTCCTGAGCAAATGCAAATAGAAGGCACTGGGAGGGGGGGAGTGGAGAAAAAAGCTCAACTCCTTGAAGCAAACACACATCAAAATCCATTATTTTAGGAAGATCACAGTAACATCTGTCCAGTTCTAATAAATAAGATTTAAGATAAGAATCTGTAGTTTAGGAACCAAAAAAAAGTTGTTGCAGTTGCACCTGGGATGAATTTGGTTTAGCAGCCCACTTATCTGTATGTATAGGTTAAATAATTCCCCTTAAACAGCAGGTTATCAAGCAGAAATCAGCAACACCTGTTATATTTGTAAAATAACAATAACAAGCTGAGATGCCATTCATTTACGGTAAGAAGAATGCCAACTTTGCCAAGATTTGTTTTGGCCGCCGGTAAATCTATGTCTAATAGGCAAGTGATGCATTTCATGGAAAATAAGCTGCACCTGGATTTGAGTCATACCTTGTCCCCTTGAAAATCTGTCATATCCTCCTACTTAAATGTCTCTGATACAATAAACACATGAGCATAAACAAGGCCCCAACTCTTTTGCCCCGTCTCTCTCTTCATTCCAGACAGGAAACATAAAACAGCTAACAGCCCAAGATGCATGAAACCATTTCTAAAGCTACTTTGGGCCATTTGTTTAATGTCATCCAGGATCTCTTTTGTGCACCAGACAATTTTCCTACCATGTGTTCACTTATTGTGTTACCTGCTGGTGCATTTCCATGCAGACAAAGGCACAGAATAGAAACTGTAACCAGCGTTCTTCACAGAGCGTGCCTGATCCTGCACCACTGAGGTAAATAGGAGCTTTAAAAGGGACAGATGGTACAAGTGGACTTGTCAAAACTTAAGTACATGCTGTGAGAACTATGAAAAATGTGGAGGAAAACACCTTTGTATATAGACTAGAATATGTATCATAAGGGAGATGCTACACTCTTACTACTATCTATGACTTGAAAAGGTGTGAGCTAACTTCCTTCTAACACTAATTGTGGTACTTAGCACTGTGCCTTATAAAAGAGTTAGAAGCACTGATAGAAGCACATATAAAGTGTATATGCCCAAGTATCTCAGATCTTCAGCAGCACCTAAAGGCCTCAGCATGAACAAAACACATGGGTGACAGTCACAGCTTTAGAGAGACTGTTGAATTAGGCAGCCTGCAGGCAATTGTGAGCAATCCAGAAGCATGAAGCAAGCCAGCCTCGTAACCATCCCGAGCAGACAGAACAGAAGGGTGGGGAATAGGGACAGGGCAGCGCCTTAGCTGGTGTGAGGAACTCCCAGCATCTACAGATGCCTGCATACCCGGTCTTGGACAAGTCACTTCACTTCTCCCCATCTCACATTGCAGCAGAGGAAGTAAGACACTGGCACTCCCATACCAAGACGCCTGCAGAAGAATGTGAGCAACACGACCACAGGTTTCTCTACTAGAGTAACAGAGGTCACATACCTATTAGATATGTGGAAACTCCTTGGTTTCAAAAGGCCCCTTTCTGCTGGCAGTTAGCAAACTCCTACAGTATGAGGATTGTGATGCATAAGAATTCTCACTACTATTTCAGGTTTCAAGTATTTTATTGGCATAATTCGGCCAATTTTCCCCTCTTTGCCTGTCACATGTCACGCTGCAAGGCAGGTGCAAGGCTTGCAGAATATCAGAGTTTCTCATTTAACGTATTTTTCCCTTCATTTATATATTGACTTTTCCATATAGGATCTACACATGTCAACACACCTGAAAATGGGTAACTAGATCCCTCTTCCACATTTAATGAGTGCTTCCCTCATTATTCTCCTTCCTGTAGGGCCACACAGGTAGACATAAAAGGGAAAATTAAAATGACTCAAAGTTGCTTTAGTAATCCCCAGACCACCCATGTCATTAGCGCTAGTCCTTTAGCAAATGCTCAGTTTGAAGGGGTTCTATGTCACTTGCAATAATTTCGGTGCAAGACAGACTATAAAACCTCCTAGACCTACTAGCAGACATACTCAACAGTGGTAATGGTACACTGCAGCACTCCAATAACTCAGGCTAAATACAGCAGCTCGCCTAACAAATCACAAACACTGGTTAACGCTGAACTATAGTTTCCCACCCACCCCAATGGTTTTCCTTCAGCTTCCTGGCTCATTCCTCAATTCTGTTTTCTTTCTCAGACTCTTCAGTCCCTCCCAAAGCATACGGGTGGCAAGAACCATCAGACAAAAATAAGTTTACTGAGTTGTTCAGAAAAGAGATTGCCTGGACGCGGGTTCTGTGTGTATGACTGACTGCTGAAGTAATGTCAGGGCAACCAGGGAGAACGTGGTGACCTAGAAAAAAGCCTAACCCTTGGGACAGGAATGTGGGTAGTGATAACAGGGTTATAGAAGGGCCAGAAAGGGAAACAGAGGGTCGATTTGCTGATGCCTGCATGTTCAGGCAAGTAGTATGGGAAATGAAATGGAGAATTTGAAAGCACCAGTACGTAATCAAAATTATAGGTTAGTTGCCATAACAGATAATGGAATGCCTCATATGACAGGAAAATTATCATTGAATGTACAGGCTACTCAGGAACAGCAAGCAAGGGGAAAAAAAAGTCTATTCAGAAACAGACCAAATTGCTGAAAGACTGGATAAGACAGCAATAAAAATCATCAGAACCACAGGCAGGGTTTTCCAAACCCTAAACTTTGACAACGATGTTGAAGAGGCTTCTTTTTCCTCTTGAAAATCTACTAGTTGTGTAAGATTGCCCAAAGAGGGATTTAAGGTGTCATGATATCTTCGGTAACATCTGTTGTACTGCTGCCTTTCCAAGAGTACAGTGTCCAAGGAAGGCAACAGGGCTAAGCAGAAGGAGCTTGATCTTTATCAGTAAGGAGGAACTAAAAGAGACTAAAAGCAAAAGGCAGTTTTAGTGATACTAAGTAACAAGGCCATCAGAGCAAGAAGAAAGATGCACAGACAGTATTAAAATCGCCAAAATTTGCTTAGGCTGCCATGATGCACACCGGTACTACTGTGTAACTACATGCAGATATGAACACAGCAATGCTCCAGTTGGTTTTGGAAGCACAGAACACTGTCCCAGAAGAGCAGCTATGATCTGGGTAAAGCTGTGGTATCCAGCTATTCCCTACTCTATGTTTTCCTCATGTCCTAATGGGAAAAGAACAAAAAGTCACAAATGCATTACTATAATTAAATTTTCATCCACAAATTAATTCCAAGAGGTGACTGATGACTTCTGCTTAATTAATGTCTCAAAGGCATCTGGAGCAGCGCCTGCACTTAGTAGTAGAGCTTTTTCAATACAAACTCTCTACTCTGTAGCATTTGGTTACTTATAGTAGCAGAAGTTCATTTGCAGTATCATGTCACCATCGCTGACTATCATATGCTCCATGCTTTGAAGGCACGACATTGATGCAGAAGGTCCTTTGAAATTGTGCTCGATTGCTGGTGTTGCAGACATTCACATGTTCAATTCCAATTCTAAACGTTCACAGGGTAAGTCTGTTGCAGTTACTCAGGTTATCTCCAGGACCTCTCTCTTTTGCAAGAGCTCTACCACCAACTGCAATTAGTTGTTCCCAGTAAGTCACTTTAAGACAAAAAGCACAAAAAAAAAAATAGTATCAAAAACCCCAGTGTCCCTCTGTGGCTCACAATTAAGCAAGTGCAGGCAGGAGTTTAATTTAGGACCTGTGACTACACTGTTATCATGCTATTGGAAATATCATTAGCCGAATTCCTGCAGCAAAACCCATAGAACCTATTGTTAGGATATAACTGTCACTTAATCCACTTGCAGCAGTTACAAAAGAGATCATGCAAGATGCTTGTCAGAGCGGACAGCAAACTGGTACCCTTTAGAAGGTAAATCACCATAAATTATTTTATTTGAGCTGCCTTCACTCTTCCACCTTCTGCACTAAGACTAGCTGAATTCCTGCACATTACTTGAAGATTTTCAGAACATACATCAAGCAGATTCAAAAATACACCTCTTCAAAGTGCTCTAGCATTATCTACATCAATTCCCAAGTCCCAAACAACTTGTGCATATTTTTTGTGCAGTGCATAACCTGAGCAGATTCTCCGGGTATGCCAGCTTCTCTTACTACCAGTCTTCAAGTTGCGCAACCTGGATACTGTAACTGTCTCCAGATCTGTACCCTTCCTTTTCTCCATCAGTGGTGGCACAAAAAGCAGCTGTCACTGGTTAGTACATTCTTGTCCCAGCCTCCTAAAAGTGACCCCAGAATACTGCCCACCTCTAGCCATGTTATACCTGTGGCAAGTGTCCCTATGCCTACGATAACAAGGAAGAACTGGTGATTTAGCATGGTTGTAGAGCATTTTCCCCTTTCAGCACAGTTATAAGCTTTTTTAACCCTTTAGCAGACTCTCAGATCTTTTATATCAATTTGACAATGGTTCTACACCACAAAAAGGAAATATTTAAGACTGAAGGCAAGAGGTCTTCTGCCATATAGTCTTTTAATGGTAAGATGCCAGAATGCAGGCAGTGGTGCAATGAAACAGTGTGAAACGCCTCAGATATGGTAGTGCAAAGGCACAAAGGTTAAGAACATGTGAATGGATACCATTTCACCTTCTTGTGCAGCAGTTCACTCAGGATGAACTGCTGTTGCTATGTTAGGTAAAAGCTTATAATAATAACTGCCCATCTTCAGAAAGGAGTTTCATTGCAACATGCTTTGTGGTCAGGGTGCCTTAAGGATAGCTTTAACCTTGTCTTGGGATTTATGTAGACCATAATTATCAATGGTATGGCCACAATGTATCATTAAAGCTTTGAAAAATTAGTGGTTTTCCTTGTATGCCAGTGACATGCCTTAAAGTAGAAAAAGACTTATTTTGGAGCAAAGCCGTCCACACAAGGACTTGCATCTGCACAAGTTATATGACTATAGTTACACTCAAACATCTCACAAAACTGAGCTCCTTCTAACCCTCTTCCGTCAAAGAACCCTCTCTTCAGTCACCTTTTCCTTCATCTTCTACTCTTGACACAACAAAACCTCTACGGTTAGAGTGCAAGCTGTCTGCTTGTGAAATATGTATGAAATGATTGTACGCCAGAGCAGTGCATACACAGTTGTTGCTGTTTTAGCACACACCTAAGCACAGAGCAGTGAGAAACCATTAGGCAAGTCAAAGTATGTTTAAGGGACATTATACAATTTCTGTAGCCTGTATCAGGGCCTGGGTGGGTCACTCTTAACATTGCTAGGTACCCTTGTGTTAGTAATGAATTGATTCAAATAGTAAAGCAGGGAAAGATGTTCACATTTCAGGCTTTATTCCACTATTCCAACAGGCATTTGACTGTTACTCAAAGCTACAAAGAATGCACACACAGAGAAAAAACAATAGTCATCCTAATCTGTTGATATTGTAAGCAGTCAGGTGTGTTCTTATAGTAACGTATAAATTACAAGTGTGCAGGCTGGGAGTTTAAGCCTCTGATCTCTTCTTGTTCCTAGTTAGTTATGCTAAGAGGAAAGAGGGATCCAGGAAGTACTCTAGATGAGACAGCCCACATTTTTGTGAGTATTTTCAAAAAACAAGTTATACTGAAGTATTGCATGTATCTTGACACAGATTACTTATAAACACTAGCGTATGCAAAACAGAAAAAGCAGACAAGCCTTCATAACCCTTCATGCACAATGTCATCTTTAGGAGGCACACTCATACACACAATTCACTGATACAGCTGAGGCACTGTTCTAAAAAAATTTGGCCCTCAATTTTTTTTTGATGCACTGCGTTTTCAATTTTTCTTCTGGCCTGCAGCATTCATCTTAATCCTCTAACAGCTGCTTAAATGGACAAAAAGAAAAGATTGATTTTTGTGATCTTCAGCAGAGCTGGTTGGAAAGTGCTTTATTTTTCCTGGGCAAAACTTCAATGGAAATACAAAACAGTTTTCATCTCGATTTTTCAAAGGAAAAATTTCAATGTTTTGGCTGAAACTCAAATACCAAAATATTTCAACCAAAACACAAAATATTTCCATTAGAAAATGCTGCTGCACGGTGCCCTGGGAGATGGAATTCCAGATCTCATACTCCCATTTCCCTTTATGCCCCTTGACACACCTGATTTCCCTTTTTTCAGATGAGAGCTGCTGCATCACCACCTGATGGGGCACACACACTAGAGAAATGCATGGGGATTTGAAGCTGCAGAAGAGCAACAAATTCCCACACCATCCCTTCAGCTAATCCAGATGGAAACACTGTGGATTTCAAGAAATAAATTTCAAGAAAAAGGTTTCCCTGGAAAGCAAACCTTTTTTCAAGGTAAGCTTAATTGAAAACCTGTGATTTCTGTCAACAGGCAGTTTCAGGACAGCTATTTCGTTCAGCTGGTTGAAGAGATCCTGCTGTTGAGCATTATTCCAGATTCCCATACAGCTCAAGTGCAGTTAGCTATAGCAGTAAGCAAGCAGTAAGGTTTTCTAGAAGATCTGGGCATTCCATTTCTGCGAGTCTTGAAATTAACATCCTGAACCCGCAGGCAGCACTATCTCAGTCTACACATTTTTCCCCACTGCTGCTGCTTTCTTCAGGCTTTGTCAGCAACTGATTCAGACAGAGCAATGTCAAGCCATCTAGTCTGGTAACAGGCATCTCCCGAGGCATTGAGTCCAATGCCTTTGAGTATAGCGATTAAAATGCTTTTCAGCTTAAGTAAACACCAGCTTTGCTTTACCCTGTGGCACACAAAGTTCCCCACAGAACACAGAGCATCCCCTGGCTGCTGTGGAAGCTTTTGGATGTAGAGGAAGATGAACTTCTTTACATCTTTGATGGGACTTTTGCCCTTTGTACCACTGCATGGCAATCTAGGAAAGGCTAATTCTCCAGAGGAGGAAGGGAACAAAAGCATTTATGGAGCAGCACAAAAACCAATCAGTGTAACCTTGGGCATCCAAGAGCCCAAGCTTCTCAGGGGAAGCATGCCTTCTCTGTAAGCCATTAATTTTAGTGCTAGAAGCTTCGTCTCGGACTCTTAAGTGAAGTCCAGCCTAGATCGCTACTTAGGGACAGAGGCGCAAAAGGGCTGGGAGACACCTTACTGAATTCATCATTGGGCTGAATTTGAGTATCTCTTCTTGAATTTCTGTATACAACTGAGACTTTCTGTCAGTGGGCTCAGATACTTCCTTTAAAGTTGCCACACCATGGGATCTTCTCTGCTTTGCCCTTCCAATCAAAATGCCTTGTTATAATTCTGGGCCTTAACAAGTGACGCAGAAGAAAATTTCTTCCCAAATCTGGTAATCAAATCAGTTTGACCAGCCAGTCATCTGCAAAAAGAAGATTTTATGTACCACGTCCAAGCACTGGCCTACCTCCAGTGTCATGTCTCCAGCTGGGAAAAATCTGGTGCCTCAGAGGAAAGCAAACAATAAATCCTTCCCAAGTCCTGCAGGCTGAAGCCCTGAAACATGAGATTTGGTTACAGCTTTCCGTTTCAAAAGGGTTAGGAACACACTGAAACCAGTATAGATCTTCCTGTTCTCCCTAGGAAGGGAATGAATACCACCACACACCAAATAATTTCTCTCTGTAGTTGGATTATTGCACCAGTATCCTTCAGACAGATACGCAGGGTTTCCTTCCATTGCATGAAGATATTTAGGGCTATTTTAGATACTGGGGAGTGGGGGGTGGATCTCATTTGCCTGTTCCTCCAGAAGGGCACAAGTATTTGCAGTCCTATTTCAGACCAGCCTCAGGCAGATCTCTCTTAGAACCTTAGGTTTTAAGTGCCTTGGAGACGTTCTGTCTGTAAAAAACTGAATCAAGTCCCTACTCTCATTCTGAGGACCTTGAGGAGCGTTCATAAAAAACATTTCTAGGGGTTTTTTTTATTTTTTATTTTTCTTCTTGTCTTAATTTGTTCCAAAGCTTAGTTACATGACTGTTAGGAAATTTCACCTCCACTTTAGACTGAAGCAGTCTGACATTGACCATCCGTTAGACGTTCTGCACGTCAGCAAACCAGAACGATCCCAGCATCTTTTCATATGTAAGTATGTACATGATGCTCAAGGCACCTCAATTTCAGCTGCAATAGCTACATAAATTGAGATCTAGAAGCACCATGCTTATGCTTAGACTCATATTTGAGGTGCTCTGAAAATTATTACACTGAACTCTTCCGCATGAAGGAAATCAATGACTGGGCTCTCTTACAAGTCTTAACGTGGCACAGAGAGGCAAAAGCATTGCTGGTACACGCTCACAGACATTCAAAGGTCACACGCCACAGAACTGAACTGAGACTGAAAGTTAAAAGCTTCACCAAGTTTGTATCTTCACTGTAGTGGAAGCTGATTAACTGACATAGATGATACTTGTCATTAGAAAAAGAAAATAAATATTTTTGGAATATTTTCACAGATCACATACTTCTCACCTCCAACAGATGGTTTCTACCAACCTTAAACTATTTGTTGAAAATTTAAATATTCCTTTTGAGAGTGATTTGAGGTTGACCTGAGCTGGCACAAAGAGGGTAAAGAGAAGGAAAGGAAGCAAGTTCAGAAAATACTGCAACACTTAACACAGCCAGAAAATGCAATAGTCAGTGATAATATCAATGACTGTTCCAATTACTATATAACACTTTGAAGGTTTAGTCTGTTTTTGCCTGCTGCCCTTATTTACTCAGTCTACTTCCGATACTTCTTCCTCAGAGCAATAAACTTTTTTAATTCACTACCAAAGTAGTTCCTTATGCACCAGTTTTGGATTCTGTGGCAAATGCTCAGGAGCATGTATGTAACAACATGATATTAATACCCAACCTATAAGTTAAATTCATGTGCTAATATAATTTATGATATGGTTTCGCAGTTTATTGGTGATTTTAGCCTCCAATCTTATGGATCTGCAGTTTATCATGCACCAGGGACTGCCTTGCCCATCTCTCCCACAGAACCATCTTCTTGAAGTACAATCTAGTCCAATAAGCCATTAAAAACAGGATAATATCCTATTACCTACTCCACCTATTCTTCTGGAGAGCCAGTCAAGATAGTCTTGAGCCAGGAATACAAGCTTTTTGCATGGATTTCCCTTACGTAGAGCAGATAGCTGAAGCTCTATAGAGCTTGGGGCCTAAGCCGCTCAACCCCTCCTACCGGGTGATGGTGGCGGGGGAATCTTCACCCAACTTAGGCAGGGTGGAGGCTCTTGAGGGCCTCTGTTCAAGGAGCAATGCAAGACTTTGCGTAACAATAAACATATGTATATACCAATGGGACCATACACATGTTGAAACACTATGTGCATGCTCAAATACCTTGCTGAATCGGGGCCACAGTAAATGCATTCTTTTCATAGAAACATTTTTCCATGGACCTGATCCAAAGCCCACTGAGGTCAGCAAGAGTCTTTCACTTCAATAGGATTTGGATCAGACCCCACGAGCATTTCCAACTAAAACCAGCCCTGGAATTTGTGCATGCCCGTACACTGAAACATTTTGAGTCTAGTTCACTATAAACCCTAAACTCAAGCTCTGCGAAAGCTGGGAACACAAGCTAGATCTTTACTTTGCCCAGGCCCTTCTTTCAAAGGCCAATTCAAAAAAGGTTCAGACTCCAATAAGCACAAGCCTTCAGAACACTCATATCTGAATCAGGGTCTAAACTTATAAACAACTGGAATATCTCTGAGGAGAGTTTCATCAGATCTTTCATACAGTACTGCAGGTTAAGTGTAAAAATAATAATTAAACAACAGCTAAAAAGACATCTGCTGAGGTATACATTTTGGGGTCTTCCTACAAAGATAAGCATTCTATTTCCTAATAGCTATACAAATCCATGAAGGCTTATCTACAATTTCACTGATAGATCACCACTGGAAAAAAGAAAGGGGGAAGACAAAAATCATAAAAGCATTCCACCTGTATTGCTGGCAGATGGCTTATAAATGTCACACAGATTTAGACCTACTACTGGCTCATACAAGAGGTATTAAATAAACTGCTGAACATCTGCTGGTAAATACACAGCAAACAAGAATGCAACTTAGAGCCAAACATCTGGCGAGTGTGGGCCACATCTCTGCTCATAAACTAAGCAATGTTTTCTGCTAATCATTAACAGAGTTATTGATTTTAGAAGTGTATCACACAGCTATAATTTTGTCAGAGAGTAGACCACATAAGTTGTTCTTTTTCTGGTTGTTTCATTTTGTCTTATTCCAAAAGTCCGTAAATTGACGAGCGGGACAAAAATTATAATTGACATCATCTGTGGGAAATATTTCATAAAACAACAGGCCCAGATGTAGGATTAAAGCCATGTGGTAGTAAAATACCACACTGAAAAAAGTCCAGGTTCCATGATTTCTTACGAAAACAGATGTGCTATTACTCCACTCTACTTGTTTTTCAATGCTTTTTACTCCAAATAATTCTCTCTCTTTTTTTTTTTTTTCTCCTCTTCTTTTTTTCCACAATTGCACTAGGGAGAGATCATAAATTGATTGCAGATGGCAACTTGTACTTCAAAATCCTAACTGTCACAATCTTTGAAATAAAAATAAATGAAACATTTTGTGAAATTATATTGAGCTGTGTTAAAAGTAATGAAGATTATACAAACATATGTCTTTTTGTCATTTATACAGCACCTTCAGGCATGACAACTAGATCTATTAGACAATACTTCCCTCCCTGGGAAGTAGTAATTTTGTTAAGTCCAGGATGTACTGAAATGTAGAAGGTAACCTATAGTCTGAGCACTCCTTTATCCAAGCCTCAAGATGGTCTGAACCTCCTGCAACACAGAACCAGGCACGCACATCCTCAATTCTCTCACATACAGAGACAACATAAAAACAAGACAGAATAGTTCTGTGCATCCTGCTTTGCACATCATTTCATATTAGTACATTCTTGACAAACATACTGTATAAGAGATCCATGGAAGACAGAGGCTTGTATGGTTTGAATCCTAATTTGTCAGTGCTGTACAGAATGGCAAACAACTGTATTTCTTCCTAAATGACTTACTAACATATGGAGCCCATTATGATGCCACCAATTACAGTTCATTAAATTCTGAATTTATGCAGTTTCACAATGGACTTGTAGAGATTGTCTATGTTCCAGTTATCTGAGATTTTGTAAGACCTAATAAAATAAAGGTCCAAATAGGCTTCCATCCTGTCACTTTAATGTCTTCAGACAACGGCCATTTCCAAAAGAGTTGATGGTTTTTATGTTGATTGAAAAGGGCTTGCTCTAGGTGCCTGTTATAAGGATTTCTGAAGATAGAAAGATGGAGAAAAGCCACAGACAGTCATTTGGGAAAGGAGATGTTCACCTCCCAGTATACTTCAGGGAAAGCTGTGAAGGAAATGGGAATAGCCCTCTTTTGTCTCACAAAGGAAGGATAAATCAGAAGTAGTGGGTGATGGGAAGAGCAAGAATGGAGGCTTCTTTGGGACCACAGATATCAAAAAACCCAACCTCAAACAACTAGAGCAGGAGTAGAGTCAAAAAGATGTGGGAGCAGACTGAGAAATAGCATTGCTTCTTCTATTAAATCTTTATACACAAGAGAGTTAACAGGAATCCCTTCATTATTCCCTCTCCCAGGCAAACCCTGCCGAGATTAGCAATCTTTGCCATCTGGCTCTGAACACTCCACACGCTTGCTGCGAAATGTTTGCTCATGATGCAGCTTTCAGGGCATCCCTTCTTCAGTAGCAGCAAAACTTGGGCAACTATTCACATACACAAAAAACATGCAAAAAATCTCTTTTGTCAGAAATGCTAGGAGCAGTGAGACTCTGGTTCAAGATATCAAACGTATGCTGTATCTACTATGATACACAAGAGAGTTTTCAGAGATTGAAGCTGTGTTTAAGGGTGAAGGGGTGGGACTGAACTGTTGTTCAGTTGGCTAGAATAAAGGCTTTTGAGCAACAAGGGGAAGACTTGGAGGAAGTTCAAATCAGGGTCATTTGCTTTTTCTAACAGATGAGTCTGAAATCCCATGAAGACTGGTACACTGGAGCATAGAAATTCACAGCTCCAGCAAAGCCCCTGCAGAGGGACAGCAGTTTAACACTCAGTCTTCCTCCCTAAGTTCAAGAAGCTCCAATCTTGGCCCGTATTGGTATTTTGGCCCATAGGTTTAAGACTTGTATGCTGGATGTGAAGATCTAAAGCAAAACAACAAAACTAGAATCTCATGGAGAGGGATAGCAAGGGCTCTGAAGGCCAGGTAAATGCAAGAACTATGACAATAGCTTTGTCTGCTTACATACATATCTTTCCATGCTTTCTGTGGCTCCATCCAACCGCTCCTTCACCTCCCAGTTTACTGGGAAATGACATTCTGGATTGCAAGTACCACAGCTGCAAACTTCTAATACGAAAAGGGTTGCTTTGAGTGCTCTTGAACACTTCACTCTAACCCATTTGTTGCCTTAGTGGGCTCCTTCTGTACACCACTTCCCCTCCCACTTTTCTCCAAGGAGACTTTGCTTAACTCGCTGTAAGAGTGACCTTGACCAGAATATTTACTGATTGTATTAAGCTTTGGGGTCAGCAAGGAATACTGAAAACATTATTACTACTTTTCCTGTAAATAGTTCATGAATCAAAATAGAAAACTCATTCTTTTGCAATTGTTTCAAACTTAGGTTGACATCTACCATCAACATTCAGAAGACACCTCCTCATTTGAACGCTATTTTCCAAGGCAAAAAAAGCATTAAGACAGCACACATTTAATGCAGTGCACTGCCCAGATTAAACAAAATAACGCTAATACCTTTTTGATATAATTTTAAATCAAAGTTCCTTCTCAAGACTGAGATCTGTTGTGCTTATCTTTCAGCAGTTTCAAAGTTTGTAGAAATAGTCAAATGGTATTTCTCTTACCTGATTTTCAAAAAGCTCCTCTCTCCAATAAGATATAATTAAGTACCACAAAACCTGAACCAAGAGCACCATTCTGTGAAAATCAGAAGATTAAGGGGGTTGTATGATTGAGATTTTGTTGGGTTTTTTCCTAGTATACTTTGGGCATTGTACTCTCAAGTTATTCTTGTTCAGTCTGGGTGTTATCTTGGCACCACCTAAAAACCTATGCTTCCTGACCAGTCAGCTGTGTCCAGCACAGCAGCCCAAGAAAGTAAATCAGAAAGCAGATCAGAGATTATGAAACCAGAAAGAATTCAGGAGATGCAGACGAGTAGAGAAAAAATGATCCATATGAACATACAGCAGAGGAAAAGTCTAAAATAACTCCAAGAATTCCCATAATGGCTCAGGGGCTGCAAATGTTGCCCAAAGGAAGGCTTTGTAGTGCTACGCACTGATCTGGACTCAGCACAAAGGAATGTCACATTGACTGACTTAGTTGGTGTATTCAGTGACTTGCAGGCTGTATCATCCTTCTTTATCACAGAAGTATTATTCTTTCAAAACCTGCTGTTCCTGAAAGGACCAGCAGCTTTCCCCATCCTTTCACTTTTATTTTCATACACTGGGAAAAGACAGGATGCGTGTTTGAGAGATTGAATAGGTCGGGAAAACAGAAGAACAGCAAGAAAGGATAAAAACAGAAGTTTGTTCCTAAATCAACATGTGACATTCACTTGAAAAAAACCTGCATTTTTAAAGTTTCTGTTCATTCTCAGGGTTTTCCCTGTAGCACATACAGAACCTAGAGATATATTTATTTTTCAGGCAAGACTTTGGAACAAGTTTCTGAGCTCACGTCAGATGGGCCAATACAGTCAATGGGCTCCTCCAGTATCCACTACTTAAGACCTTGTTTCATAGCTGCCATCTCGTTCCACAGCTAGCAACAAGGGAGTGGGAATGGGGAATCCGTGGAGTACTGCAATTAAGATTTTGTTTCAACATCAGTATGCCTGCTGGTATTCCTGACATAAGCCAAAACCACCCCACAGAGCTGCCTGAAAAAAGGGGTGGTCGGTGCTAGAAGGGGATTTCAAACATTTCCGATGGATGAAAGGAAGCCCGTGGCCATTAGCACTGTTGGAGACACAATTGTTATTATTAACACCATCTGCAACATGACCATTTTGGTCTTTGATGACGGAAGTATGGAGCTGGAGACCACCAGCAGCAGCCTGGAGTGGGTGGAGTGGGGAGGAAACATATCGCAGTAGTGGCAGCCACAGGATTTGTGATCAATAGCAAGGAGGCTGGATCCAAACAGGATGTTGTTCGGTTAGCAGCCATACGTGCTCTTGGGCATTTGAAGCTCTACATGCTTTACTAGGAACAAGGGGAAACAACAATTCTTTGAGACCTATTTCTGCTCTGAATTAAGTCCAGCCATTGCAACAAATCATACAGAGATTTGTGTCTATCAGCAGCTGGTCAGAAGTCTCAACAGCAATCAGCAAGAGAAAGTGACATTAGCAAAATCCGCAGCAAGACAAGGCTCTAGCACTGAAAAAAAACCCCAAACAAACCAGTAACATTTGAGTCTATTTAAACATCCTGAACATCCTGGTATCAAACAATGAAGGAGCAAAACTAAACCAAGACATGACAACACACATCAAATGCACACCAAGGTTAGACTACACATAAAGGAGCATACAAATACTGTGGCTTGTGTTTGAGGCCTTGAGAGCTTTATTTTGCAATACAGCAGCCTCTGAACTGCTTACAGAAGCATGCATTTGCCCAAACTACATGAGCTAATGTTGGCAGGAGAGGCAGCATAATCATCCGCAACAGCGGTGCTGCCGAACACTCCCACCTTCTCCTCCCTCCAATGCTAGCATTAAAAGCACTACCTCCTGAAAAGAGCTAATTATGGTTGACCCCACCTTTTCCACGCTGGTGTTGGCCTTAGCAACAGCCACAAGAGGACAGTACTGCCAGCAACAGAGGTATCAGCCACAACTTTCCACAAGCTGCATTTCAAGCCACAGCAAATATTAGCCCTTAAAGCCTGTGGGAAGGCATATGACCTGACTGATAGGGCAGCTGATAACACTGTGTTAACATGCTGGTGTATGTTTTGTTGCCAGCTTCAGGCCTGGAGAGGCCTTTTCACTTTTGACCAAAAACCAGTAGGATCTTGGGAACTTTGCTGCAAGACCAAAACGAATTAGGTGTAAAAGATGCTAACAAACCACATCAGTATCTTTTCTTCAGAACTGGCTCCTTAGGGAAGGAAGACCACCTGTTTGGAATAGGCTGCAGGATAACGCTCAGTAGCAAAGGACCTATTATTTATATTTTACTTTCCTTTGCCATTGTCACACAATGTATCATTTTTCACTGCCAGTTTTGACTGTCTGCATGACTTCATATCAGAAGTGATACCTCTCACCTTGCTATTCATTCTTTTTGGATGACAGATTAAACTGCACACGTCTTGGCACAAAACCTTCATTGGACCATCATCATCTTCCAAAAAGAGGCAAAGATAAATGACAGCTATATAAAGAAGGTCTTGTTTTAGCTGTCCAGACCTACAGGACCTTCCATGTCAAATGCTGGGGCTAGAAACAACCATGTAGGAATAAAAAGTCATGAATTGTATTTTTTTATATACGAGGAAAAAAATACGCATAAGCATCTCAGTTTTGACATAGAAAAATACTTTTGTCTTTGGCAGAGGACCCATGTAATTTGCCAAAGAAGCAATTGGTCTTCTTGTGTAAGAACAGATGCACATGCATTGCTCCATCACTGCTGGCCACCAGAAGTGGATTTGTATACAACCAGCAGCATACTCAAGTTCCACCCAAAGCCAAATGACCTAGGCTGAGCTCTCATTGTCTCTTTACTCAACTAAACATCCTTTCATACAAGTGGACCCAGGATCAACACTTAAAACTTGATTTTCTGGCAAATCAAATCCAGCAAGTGACAGGGTCCTTGGGGCTATTCCTAGGCTCATTTCCTTCAATAGCTTTCAAAAAGAGTCCATGAAGCCATGCACTGGATGTCCTGCCAAGCGCCTCTTTGTTTGGAAGGCCTTGGGCCTCTCTCAGAGGAAAACTCCCATCAGTCATATTTCCCAAGTTGCCCGCTGATTCTAAGATGACACTTCATAATTTAGATATCATCAGCAAAGTTTAATCAAAGTGAATTGACATTTTCCTGGTACAGAAAGAAACAGGGAACCACGCAAAGCGTGTAGTTTCTTGGAAGTAACTTGAAGATGTCATTTTTCACCCGCTTGGGTCTGACGCAGAGCCAGTGTCTAGCAAGGCTTCAGTAACTCAGCTGTCTAAATGCTTAGGAAAGGGGCCAGGGGTTTTCTGAAGTTCACTTTTCCCTGTCATCTACTGTTAAGCAGCACTGAGTCTATCTGCAGTAGCTACGTGTGCTCTGCTGACCTACTGTAAATTCCTTTTTAAGCAGCAGCTTATATTTCATCACTAATAGGATGTAAGGCAATAGGAAATGCTCACTTGTTGGTATCCCATATCCTTTCCTTTCCAAATTTTATCAATTCCATTACTTTTCATTTTCTAGCAGAGCATGGTACAATTTAACATTTCACATGGTCAAAGCTAGTCAGCCTAACTCCATCTCAAGAATGCTTTAAGTAAGCTTTAGCCAGTTGCTCAGAATTACATATTCTTCCACACAGAGTTTCAAGCATTTAACCTCTCTGTGTCCAGGGTTAACTAAACCACTGGCATAATAAATAGGTCCATATTAGAAGACAGAAATAAGAAGCATAAAGAAGTTTAATTCTGCTTTTTGAGGGATTAATTTTATAAATAAATACTGCCTTCCAGAAGATTAAGGCCACAAGAAAAAAAAAAAAAAACCACACCACTGTAAACAGTAGAATAATCATGCTTCAACAGTTCTCTGCCTATGAGCAAAGACACCAGCCATGCCAAAGCAATTTGTTTTGGAGATAAAGCAGAAGGGAATTACACGATCAACATAACAATGAGACTTGTTGATACCCTTGCAGGCCACTTGTTTCTTTTTCTGTGTAACCTGTTCTACTAAAGGGTTTGCTTTTGCAAGGTGCACAGACCTTTTATCCCGTTTAAAGCCAGAAGCCTGGTAGAGCACAACACATCAGAGAAATATTATCTGTGGAGAGCAGAATTAGTTTCTTTCTCCTTCCAGCCCCCAAAAAAACTTGCAGTTAGTCACTAAGTTCAGCAAATGCATAAATAAAAAACAGCAAAAAAAGTTTATTACTGCTTAACCAGCTGAGAACATTTCTGACAATCTTCAACTAGCATTTGACATGCCTTTTTCTTTAGCACGTCTGTTTCTAAAGAGTAAGTTCTCTAGTTTGCTGGCAAGCATTGTAAGTCCTTTTCCTTTGGTCTTCCCACCTATATCAAGATTCACACAACAAAATACTGTAATTGCTACCGTTATGCTACACTAACTGTAGACCTAGACCACCTATAAAGCCAAGAGCAGAAACAGCTGAAGAATTGTCCACCATTGGCCCACTGCAACTCTACATGAGTATTAAGATTCTGTTAGTGAAACATTTCCCTTCTCTGGTAAGCAGCTCATGGGATGCCTTCAGTGCCTGCAAAAAGTATCAGTCTTAAATATTATTTGCAGTTTCTATGCACCATTGAAAATTTGAACAGGCAGCTGGACAAGACTCTGAAGACATTTCCCCTCTAGAGTTATGCCTTTTTCTAAAATGGTGGTCAAGCTGATCAGCTTGCTTATTTGTTGTTCATCTGATAAGTCATGATATGTTAAATCAATGCTGGATAATTTCAAAACCAGAAAGAATAACAGTACACTCGCATGACACCATACACAAACTCACATTTCAAAATCTGTCTATTTATAGTTTTGGACCAAAGTACTAAAAAATTGCAGCATACAAGCCAGCACTATACATAAGTTCAGCAGGAGATTCATTGAGTAATCAATCATAATAACAATGTTTCAATCAATACGTCATTTGGAGCAAGCCTTGGTCTTCCGTTACTTGCCAACTCAAAGTATTTGTAAAGCGGTCTCTGACTTTGACCTGTAAACAGCTGCATACCCAGAAGCACTTTGCAAGCATTCAGCAGTGCACTTAGAGCCTGGCAGCCCTGGGAATGCTGCGTTTCCTTCTTGGAAGAGTTTTCTGCTGGGTATTCAGGCGGAGCACAGTCAAGTCAGCTACTACATCAGCTCCAAGACTTTACATGCCTTGAGGTAGATCCCACCTGCTAATATGCTGAGACTGCAAACAAGCTATATGCTCAGCCAAAACCTCCAGTGCTGCTGTAACACAACACAGAACTCAGGTACTTGTTGTCTAACACAGATCACATAAAAAATGAAACCTCTTCAACCCTCCTCACCCGGATGGATACCCTGGGCTCGATTCACTCTCCTAGGTTGCCTTTGCATGGCACAAGCAGCAGAGTAGCCCTGTGCAGAACTCTGCTATGGGAACTAGCAGAGGCACCTTCAGCTTCTCACCTGCTGGCCACTCTCTCAACTGAGCCAAAGGAAGGAACAGAATTGGGATAACATCCAGGGTGACATGATGGAGTTTATATGCACTACATTCCTCAGCAGTATTACTTGGAGGCAATCCTTTAGTGTCTTAATAAAAGACACTTGCCCCATAATCATAAAGGTGCAAGGTCCACCTGCACTCCAGTGTTCAAACAAGGCTTTGCTAAAACAGCAGCAGCACCCCCAGAATAACAGATGCTGCTCGCCTGAAATGAAGATTCCTTAAGGGATGCATTCAGCCAGAAGACACTGACTTTTCATACTGAGCTACAAAACATGGAGCTCCAACCCTCCTCTTAACTGTCTAGAGCCCCCTGAAAGCATTGCATTTTTGGTATTGTTTTGCAACGTTTTTTTATTCTGCTTGTGGTTTTCCTTTTGTGTCTAAAAGCAAAACCCACTGTTGATTAATTATTTTTATTATCTTCTTGCCAAGGTCTCCTCTAGCAGAGTTAACTCTCTAGTGTTTTGTAGTCTGTTCTATCCCTGTGTCTTGATTTATACAGCTCTGGAAACACCTTGGTAATGGACAGTATGTCAAAGACATTGCAACTAATTTTTAAACTATCAATTCCTACTTTTAATTTCTTTTATCCATTTTAAAAGCATTTGAAAGACTAACACTGAAACACAGATGGCAACATTAAAAGTAAACATTGGCCAGGACACAGCGTGAATACCATACTGTGGTACTCATTCTAAATATAGGGCATACCACAGTCAAGTCAATAGCATGGTATGACACTGGTTTACATTTTAATAAGATTCACAATATTAGTAAAAAAGTGGCAAAGGAACATGTGATGCTCTTAGTTTGCCAAAGTCAGTCATTGCCTTTTGAATGCTAGTCATCTGGCACAGGCTCAAACCTGGCTTTTAGGCACAGTCTAGATGGACAGTTCTCCAGACCACAGTCCTCCCAAGCCAAAAGGGGGATAGCACTAGTCAATTTATTAAGCTGGTGACAGCTCCTCTGCACACTGATCTGCACTAACAGTGGCTCTGTGCAGCCCATAGCTCCTCCCAAGAGGAACCACAAGCCAGCGTTTAACGTCTACTTCCTCCTCTGTCCCAAGGTTTGATAACTGTGGAAGCAGCCTAAGGCACAACAGTGTTTTAACCTGCCATGATGAGACTTTTAAACACCCAAGTGATTTAGGAATGCTAGTGCTGGGGGGGCTGAAAAATAAGATCTAGTGATTTATTTCTTTTTCTAATGTATTCTGGAAACGCAAACTACCCTAAAGCCCTGCCCTTGTTAATACCTTATGGCACACTGTAGAGCTCAGCAGTTTTTGAAAGAAGGCTTATTGCCTCCTTTGCTGGTTAGGGTGCAATTTTCAGAGCCACCTGGAGAAACAGATATGCCAGTCCCAAAGGGAATCCTAGCCAGAACCGTCTACCTAATTTCCTTTATGGAGATTTGAAAGTTTTTCCCCAGGTGCAACATATGCACACTATAAGGGCCAACAGCCCAGTGGTATCTGCTTAGTTCCTTACCAGTGAATACAAAAGAAAAACACAAGAAACGTTCAATGATCACCAGACTGATGATGCGTTTCCCTTCTGATAGGATAGCCTCAAGAAATACAGGCCTTCTGCTTCCATACACTAAGGCTGATCTTCTGAATGTAAGCATGTAATAATTTATGAGTGCAGAGATAGAAAGCAAACCTTTTCCGCTTATGTATATAACTAACCATCACTCCAGCTTCTGGCTATGTATGAAATTTTGCTGCTTTACTGACTTATATCAATGCAAAATAAAGAGGTTACACAGAAATTGCTACTTATAGCAGAACAGGAGTTGCCACCTAAGACTTTCTGTTGGACTAAACAGCCAGTCCATTATTTTCTTCTTCAAAGCTATTCCTTGTGCATTTCAGCTGCTCTGCTAGATGACTCTTCAGGGATTAAGTAGTAATGTTTCATTTTTCACTGATCCTTAACAAAATATGGCAAAAGTTTCTACAATATAACAGAAGGGGTGCTGTCATTGTTCCAAGCATATTATATTTTAGACTAGCCGAATAACCTTTTGGGAGCCAGAATGCTGAATCACACATAAAATGCTACATTTTCTTATCCATTAAGCCACATTTATGCAGAAATGCATTCCCTGTTTTAGACTAGGGTTTGCTCATCTGTAGAGAAAGGGACTTTATTCTCAACTGGGGGATAAGATCAGCTAAGAATCCCATAATATTTTTCTTCCTATTACAGCTGGCCAGGCCACTGAGTGCCTCAGTTACATGACCCACAGCATTAGGTAAAGTTATATTGAGTATCACCTCCTCCCTCCCATTGTGTGGCACCAACAGCATGTGAGAACGCACAGTGGAATTATTTTCCTTCTTCCCCTCCCATATGGGTTACAGTCTCATCTGGCTTCAGCTGCAAGATTTGTTAATAAAACGCTACTGCTGCAGAAGCGGGGGAGGGGGAAATTCAAATTAGCCAGTAGTTTAGATTACCATCTTCCCTCCTTGATCTGGTTGAGCTAGGAGATCACACCACCTTTGCCTTCTACCTGCTCCCAACCAGGTTGCTATTCCAACTTGCGTCACTCACCTAGCAAAGCTCTGCAACTGTGCAAAGGCAGTCCTACATCAACCATATTTCGGGTACACGTTCTTCTTACACAAAGTCACAAAAGCTATGAAAAAAATTTCAGGTGCTTTCTCATAACCTCTTGTTAACTAGTACATTTTCACAAATTATTGAAACAGGAACAGCCATTCAATCATTAGGCTGCAGGTCTTTTGAAGATCTGCTCTGAACTCTAGAAACTCACTTAGAATCTAATTATCAGTGGTGTTTAAATCATCATTAACAGGACCAAAGATGTTTTCTGTAAAGATTCAAGTTCTGCCTCCAGATTTGTTTCATCAAACAAGCAGAGGATGTCAAGTTCTCCACAAAAAACAGATCATGGCAGGCAGGGGTGGAATGCAAGTCACATACTGAGCTGCAAAACATCAGAAAACACTTAAATATGTTAAGGCTCAAACAATTATCTAGAAAAAGCTTTTACATAGTTTGTGTCATCACATTTAAACAAATCTAAGGAAAACTTCAAGGGTCTCGGCTATTTGAGATGCATTTGCCAGAGTGTTGGAACCCTGATAAAGCTTGCAGGGAAGAAAAGAGTAAGCAGCCCGGTCACCAAGCCAAGGCAAACTCCACCAGGGAAAAAAGTTGGGGTCACATATTTGGGCTTTACTGCACGCTAAAAATGAACAGAGCAGTATAGACACTTCTCCTGCGCTGCCAGCAGTCCTCCCATTCATTACAAAACTGAAGTGCATTCTTGGTCAGAACAACAAATGGGACACTTTAGCATTGGCCTTGCACTATGGTACAATATTTGCATCTCACAAGTACAGGAGTAATTCCCACTAATGCAACCTTCACTGCATTTCATGTCCTGAGGCACTCCTGCAGATACTGATCCTGTTTTAATGAAAGTCAAGATGGGAGCTTTGCCGTTGGTTTCAGCTGCACGGGATCAAGTCAATTGAACTGCTGCAGGGTTTGAAGCTGTACATGTCCATAACTGCTTGGGTAGATGAAAGCCAACTGGGACCAGGTCTGCCACCTCCAATTATCCTGAGTAGTACCATTCAATAGAAATCATCCACCCTTAAGCAGCAGGGCCTATGGAACACTTTGCCACAACCCAGCCATTTAAAGTGTCAAATAGGCTAAGTGCCCACCCCCTGCTCATAGAAGGATTTCATCCTCCCATTGGGTTTGGGGCAGCTGGTAGCAAGACCTCCACTCTCTCAGAGACCTTTATGTGGCAGAGGGAACCACTGTATCATTTCCATTGTCTGTGGCAGGCTTGGCATCTCTCCATCAAACCCACACACATGCAATATTTTCCATCCTTTCAATTATAACGTGACAGATAGGGGAAACCCACATTAGCACATAGAAAATCTCAAGCTGGAAGGGACCCGTAAGGATCACTGAATCCAATTCCCAGCTCCTTACGGGACTTCACAACACTAAACCAAACATCTGCACGCTCCCTGCCATCCTCAGGCGTAGGGGCTTTGGGCTACAGATGCCAGTGTGTACTGAGACAGGGCCAAGGTGTAAGAATGGATCCTCAAACCATAGGTACATGGGTTTCAACCTGAAGAAACAACTCTGAAATTCCATGGTTACTGTTGCATAAATGCTAAGTGTCACCTCAAAAATGCTCTCAAAGAAAAAAAACAACCGAAGAAAGAAAAATGCATCAGTTGGACCCCAGCTGTGGTTACACAGGCACATTTTACTCCAAGGTCAGATTCAGCTCTGATAAGCTAGAACAACTGCCCCTGGCTACTGTAATTATTAACGCTGTGGGACAAATGCCCACCTTCCTTTTGCAAGAATAGATGTTCATTTTGTTTCCCAGAATTGAGGTAAAACTACCTGCTCAAATCTATTCAGTGCCAGAACTTCAGGGGATGTGCTCAAAACTGAAATCTTCATTATCTTCCCAGATTGCCAGGGTCTGACACAAAGCCTGAATTCTTAGTGACTAATTAGGGAATGGGGAACCAGCTTGGTAAAAGAGCCCTTCTAATGTAAAAGATAGTGCAGTTAAACCTGTCCAGGCCACTGATTAGTGCTCAGCTGCAGTTTTCTTGTAGTAATACCACAGTTCCTACTCAAAGGCAAAAATTACTTGCTTTATGCAGTTCTAATCAGCAGGAATGTGATCTGTTCTCTCCCCAGTGTGAACCATCTCTCCCCACATCTGCTTCTTCTCCTCACCCCCAGCAAAAGAGAGAAAAAAGGAGAAACAGTTTATTAAAGAAAACAAACCCAAAGCTGTGCAACTGCTGTTTTAGCTCCATTGGAAAAGCTTTAGTCTAGTTTTACAGGGCCTAACATGTGTTCGATCAAGTTCAATTTCTGAGGAGATCTAGATGGAAAACAATCAGGTGTTATCAACAGTATCACTGGAGCAACATCAAAGCCTTGCCTTAGTGCATGAGCCTTGATGCTCCCCAGCTGCTGCATAGAGAGTCCAAGGAAAAGCTCCAGGATCTGACAGAGGCTGCAAGACACCTTGTAAAGATGGAGAAAATTAGCCAAGCAGGTGCCTAGTATGGAATGTTTCTAGAAACTCCTGCCTCAGCACTACATGTAAAAACACAAAAAAAAGATAGGGATGCAATCTGTAACAAATACTTTTAAAAAAAACAAAATAGCCACAAACAAGTATTTTGGAGATGGCTTGTCCCACAGCTCTTTGGTAGGAAATATTATGCACAAACCCTGGTACTAACCACTGTTGGACACAGGATTATACCCATGGCTGTATTTGTTTTAGAAAAAACATGGACCTGCTGTAGTGACTCAGAAGAAACTTGTACATATTGTAACTGTTTATGAACGAGGACTCTGTGCAGAGGTCATGGTCACGTGCCTTGCTAATTAGATACAGACACAATTAACATGCCCCTGGCAGTTGTCAAGTTTTAAGAGTCTGTTTGACACAGGGCTCTCCCAGTTATGCTCCCATCTCTGCATACTCCATGTTGCCTCGCCAATTCATGTCACAGTTTTACCTTGAGACAGAGGCAAATGGGCAGGAACAGTGAGGCATGAGACAGCTCTAAAACCACACAGCAGCAGGCATGTCGGCTTGTTGGCCAGATGCAGAAAAGACACGCAGCTTTTACTTCACATGCCTCTTGGGCAGTGGAAAAGGTTAAATGTGAATCTGACACTTTGTCAAAAGCCCAGCAAATCCATCCCAAAGTATGGAGGGAGACTTCTAACCAATGCAAAAGGCCCATCTACTGATAGCACACCCTTGCAGGCTAAGCAACACATCTTACTCTGCCATGTGTCTCCCATCTGAGCAGCTTAGGCTACACAGCAAATATAATCAGTTCCAGCTGTGATGTTTCCTGTGTCCCCAACAAGCTACATTAACCCCTTCTTTCTTTCTCCTGTTCAGAGGTGCTTACAGCATAGATAACTTCTCCCAAGGATCACAGCATGTCCCATAAACATCATTACCTCTCATTCCTACCATTTTTGAACACTCCAGTATCACTCAGGACTCATGCAGCACAAGTTTAACCCTAACTATAGTCAGGCAACACAGAGATGGCTGATCCATGACTAAGTGAACTAGAAAAGGTTCTTTCCTGTGAATCATTTCACTACTAGACACTTCTTAAGAGATGGCCTTTTTCTGGATTTGGATCCAAATAGGTTAAACTAGGTGGTATTTTTTTTGAATTCGTTGTCCCTTTTTCTGAAGCACAAATGCCTGACAACAGAATTAACCCAGTTACAACACATACCATTCTTAATCAGAAACTATCCTTCACTGACATCTACTTGACCTTTCTAGGGGTCAGTACTTGAACATTTGCAAGACAGGCCACCAGTGAAGCAGGTATACTTCTCCTGTGACAACTAGCCAAAAAACAAAGGGCACAATCACCCCTCCACTCCCAAGATACATGTTATAGCAAGTCAGCTGGGATCACAATCAAGCCAGTCTAGCCAAATCTCACAGTCAATTCATAGGACAGGTATCCAAACGGATTAGTGCATCACCTTTCCTAAAGTCAATACAACTTATGAGCCCATCTGGCTTCAGGACTAATATTAACAAGCTGTACCACTCACTCCGACCTCTCTATGACCACGAATTCCTTCCTATTCTCACTATCCACTCTCCCAACATGTATTTGCCAGATTTTCCCCAAGCTGACAGGATATACAGAAGTGGTAATCAACTCCAGTTGAGGTGCCTCCTGCTTCCTAAAGCCTGCCTTGGCTACATTGGTATTTGTCACAGGGTTTATACACATACAAATGTAGCACAAACCCCATGACACATCCCAACATCTCCAGCAGCTCAGCAGCCATCCTGACTATCTGAGAGCCTACAAAGTACCACATTTTAAAATAAACACAAGTTTGCTTACACTGTATCTTGATCTTTCACCAAGAGCTCGGGCTCTGCCCAGGAGGCAGACAGAAAGACTCAGCTGGGCAGAAAGATGGGCTTGTGGTTAAAGCACTGGTCTGGGAGTTGACACAGCTGGGATAGGACCCTGCTCCCATGCCATCTTTCTCCACGACCTTGAACAAGTTGCTAATTCCTCTGGGCCTTAGTTTTCTCATCTCAAAATGGGATGCAAATCTCTTAGTGCACCTTTCATGTAGGGACTGGCCAGGATTTTAAGTAAAAAGAAGACTTAAGCTGCATTTCAACCACAGTTCCCAACATTTAAGATTGCATTGACTTGGGCAGATTCTCTGGCCTACACAACACAACTTCGACTGATGATGCTGCAGTTAGAAGGGAATCCACCTTGGAGGACTGGACTAGAATTCCGAATTCTATTAATAAATTATATAGTAAAAACAGTGTCAGAGAAAACTCAGTAAGCACAATATTTTTACACTGAAATGGCAATACTCACTTATGGCTAGAAGAAGAGACAAGGACTGTGCAGAACTGCTGGCTACACGAAGGGAACCAGACTTTTGAATAAATAAAGCTGTAACCATCATCCTGGAACACATAACCAGGAGTAAAAACTGTGAGGCATATGAAGTACCCACTTCATTCAGCTTTTGCAAGACCTCAGCTGAATAATTATGCCTTGATTTGGACCATTTAGAGAAATTCCAGAGAAGAGTCATGGGAATGGTCTGAAGTTCAGAAATCATGAGCTGCCAAAAAAGACTGAGAAACTGGGGTTGCTTAAAGAGAAGAGAAATGGGCTGCTGAAAAAAGGGGAAAGAATTAATCCATGGTGGTCAGAACAAATAGAAATATGATTAAGTTACATATATTCAGGAAAACATTGCCAGCAAAGGAACAGTGAAGCACAGGAATGTTTTTCTTGGACAGAACATCCACCATTAGGAGAATTAAGGACAGGTTAAAAGAAAATCTGTAAGGACCGACAGTTTGATTTGATCCTGCCCACAGTCAGAGGATGCCCTAGAAGAACTGTATTCCTCTCAGCTGCATATTTTTATTATTCTTTCATTTCTGTAGATACTGGTTACCTACAGAGTCCACATCATGGAAATACTCATCAAGTGAATGCCCCAGAAAACTCTCAGAGTTTGGGTTTTCCTCAGGTCTAGTTTCAGACCCTCAGTTTTGAGGAAGAGTTTCACCACAGGCACGTTCAAGATAGGTGTTTCATTGTTACATTACACCTTCCAGCCAGTTATTTCTAAATGCCTGAGAAAAGAGTTTACCTTTCAAGCACACTAGGTAAGCAAGATGCACATATAAGATGATTAGATATATCCATTGTATACACAGATGCATCCAGCACCTTTAGTGTTTAAAGTCACATTAAGTGTTTTGCCTTAGTGACCTTGTGGTAATGAAACTCAAATAATTTTTGCAGTGTTCATTCAGAACTGTCTGATAAATCCATAGGATGAGACACTGATTACTGACTTTGTAACAGCTTTAACAGAAGTCTTTCAGGAAAATATAAGTCCTATAACAGAGGTTGGACATTTTTTTTCATGTTGATGTAGGGGGGGGGGGGGGGGGCGGGGCGCAGGGGGTAAAAGACTCCGAATAGTTGGATCCAAAGTGCCAAGTCTGAACCAAGAACTTGAGATTTTTACAAGGGTAGTCACTTACTGTTCATACAAAAATTCTTCCTAAATTTTAATACCAAATATGTCACCTAGATGTTAATTTTGAAAGAAAGACACATATATAACCATACCCCAGTTACTAAATTAGTGACGGAGAGATTCATCTCCATACTTTTGGCCAGGGAGTTTTTTCAAGCACCAAACCCAACAACTGCTCACATTCAGCAATGACCCAATATAGACAAGTATCATTATTTGTGCATTGCTAAACTGCAGGTCCACAGTCATAGACTAAAACTTTTCAAGGTAGGTATGTTATGGAGGCAGGTAAGAGAGAGTTGCCTCTGTGAATACTTGATGCAGGTATATTTATGAAGAGACAACTCACTGGTGCCACATCCCTGTGCCTATTTTAATGTAACTGCAGACAATCATCCTACAGCCTGTAGTAGAGTTGGCAGGCTGCAAATGTAGATATTACTCATATGGTACTTATATACCGTCTACTGATGATCCGGTTGCTACTCTGACCCCTCTTATATTTAGAGATGCCTTACACATTTATAGGAGCCTATTAGAGAAACTGCTAGATTGTGCCAGAACAGCAAGTCATCTTTGAGCAAGTCCTGAGAAGACAACAGTCTGCATGAGGAGCTTTGAGCAAAAGAATAAACCCTGTGTTGAACAAGCATGAAATAAAGAATGCAAGTGGAATGTTTCCTCCTCAACCAAAAACCTTGCACACAGATACTGAACTGCTGTGCCAGCGTTAACACACGTTCTCATTGCAAAGCACAGTCACTGTTCTTTCATCATAACACTCCCAGCTTCCTCCTCTCCTCTAGACTTGTTCCTAGTTTTTAGACTACCTAGACAGGAGGAGAAGAAACCATCCTTTCATACCTGCAAGGCTTATCAGCAGTGGTGAAAGCATTTTCTGTATTGCTGCTATTGAACCCATGCTGCAGCAGGCTCCTCTTGCTACATAAGCTCTGCCTCAGCATATTAACAACCAGCCAGAGACAAATCACAGCCTGACTTGCACCCAGTTTTCACATCGGTTTAATGACTCTGTGAAGACCACTGTGTTTCTATTGAAACAGAGGAGCCGAGAAGGCATTTTGACTACATTACTTATACCATTGAAGATGCCACAAGGAATTCAGAAAACTGAACCACAGACAAAGTTACAGCTGAACACTGATGCATCTATACAACTGCTGCTACATTAAGTGAGAGCAGACATATTTGTAGAGTACCAGCAAAACAACTTCTAGATTTAGAAAAGAAAGCCCTTTTAGATGCTGGGAGAGGATAATATACACATCTGGGAAGCAAGCAGAAAATCAGAAATACAGCAGAATCACCACAATTTCCAGAGTAAACTAAGCAATAAGGAGCAACTAACCCTTTCTTAGGGCACCATAAATAACCATCCCCCTTCCCTGCTGCTCTCATTCCCCATGAAAAAAACCCACAACACTTTCAAGTTGTACTGTGCAAACTAACCTTACAATTAGAGATAGGCCTGGGGTGCAGAGACTCTGATCAGGAGTTCTCTCAATATTGAGGTTCAGACGAGTTTGAACATTTGGGGGATCATCTTTATTCATGTGTTTCTTCATTGCCTCTATCTCCAGTTCCCTGGAAGGTGAAGAGCATGGCAACTACTTCTGGTTCTATCCCACAAAATGATGACTTAGTTCTCAGAAAAAAAGAGGAAAACTTTCTGGAAAGGTCAGTGCAGGGCTGAGTCTACTCAGCTGTAGCTGTGAAATGCCTCTAGCCATTGGGTTGTACACAAATATTTACTGTGTTTTCTAATAAAAAACAAATATTTACTATTCTAGTTGGAGCAGTACTTGGCAAACACACTAGTCTGCAAATACAGAGCTTCTTCCTAAGGAAATACGTACTCATCCACCAAAGGTAATGAATGCAAAAGGAAAACCACGCTTTCCACTATTAAAGACATTTCTTTCAGCTTTCCTGAAGTTCTGCCAATCACATAAAAGTAAAGTCATCACTGTTGGTTTATCCCATCACAGTCCATTTACTGAGCTGCTATAGGTTGTTGAGATCTTGTGAGCCTTCTCTGAGAAAGCCAGGATGGCTTCCAATCTGTATTTGCTCTTGCACCCCACCACTCCAACTGATTGATCCTTCATCTATAAAACATAGGCAGCCTTGCTGCCACTGAGGGAAGTTATCTTGATTTCTGCCTGAAGATACCGTATGATACCCAACAGGCAGGCAGACTCCGAAAACCTACTAAGAAGGATCACCACTAGAATTACTGCACTGTCACCATTTCACATTATGAAAGGAACAGCGTTGTAAGACAGCAAAAAGACTACCAGTATTAGAACGCTGATTAGTCGTCTCAGTTTTTAATCTTATCTTCTCAGAATCCTTGTTTTCCCTCCACCTTTCAAAGGGAGAAGGATGGTCAAATCTAAAATGCTTTGTCTTTTTCTAGCCTAGGAAAAAATAAAATCACATCCTTCCATGGAGAATGTTCCACTCAGATCACTATTTAGAACTGTATCTACAAGACACCTAACAGAAGTGATCCTAGACCATGATGCAGTCTCATAGGCACTTCTGCAACACATTTTTAAGCCCAGGAAGCCGTATTTTAGGGAGTAGTTTACTAGAAAAGTACCCCCAACACACAGTCCCATCACCTTTTTGGGGACCTCTCTAAATCACAGAGACAAAAGTTATTCAATACAGGAAGAAATGGTACCAGAAAAAACAGAATTTAAGATCCAATGGTATAATTGTGAAATTAGGCAAGACTTTGTGGAAAGGCCCTTTGCAAAACAGAATTCTAAATTTTCCTCTGCAGAGGAATCTTGTACTGGCAAAACAGGTTGTAGGGTTTTTTTCAAATTTTGACCAAAGTCTTCAATATGTAGAAACAGTTAAAGCGTCTTGCCTACATATTAGTCCTGAGTGTGTGCTGGAGACTAAATAACCTCTATCCTTCTTCAGATAGGAGAGGATTTTCAGATGAGCTGTCATTAGTAATGTTATGCATTAAAGCAAACTTAAACATGCTTTCTCAAGTTATTGCAGAAGAGAGCACCTTCAAAATATACATAATAAGGGATCATTTCTATAATTTCATTTCCATCCCTGAATGTCAACCAACTTAAAACAGAATAAGATCTGTTTACTGCATGCTGAAACGCGACTTTGACCGCACGTCACATACGGATGGGAAGTTTTGCTTACCCACTCTGTTCTCTGTGACTGAAGGTGGAGAGCACACAGTAGTAGCTTCCAAGACACCAATATATTAGAGTGAAAACCCCAACATATTCTAATAACCCACATGCTCCAAATTTTCACTCAAAATAAGCAAGTGCTGTGAACCTTAACTGACCACAGCAGATTTGGAAAGATGGATAAAGTACCAGAAGAGTCAGACCGAACTAAAAAAAGTTAAGCAGACATTTTTGCTCTAGCTAAAATTTCAGTACAGAGGATAAAACTTAAGATCTCCTCCATTTATAATATCCAACAACAAGTTTTGTTTATGGATAACTAAACCATTGATTTCTACTCTGGAATATTTCATGAGAGCGTCTTTAAATATTCAACAAATAACAAGAAGGTTTAACTTAAAATTATCAGTTCTACATAAGCAATAGTGCACAGAAAGGAAAGTTATAAAGAATTCTCTGCCTATAAATCTTCATAGTCATACAATAAGTGAAAAAGTAAACAAGAGAGTGTTCAGCAATCAGTTACATTTCCAAAGGGCTCCCTGATCATCTTAGTCTTTATATTTTGGGACACAATGAGACTTTCATGCTTCGAAAGCCTCCATTAAGACATTCAGAAGCATGACCTGGGTGCCCCAAATATGTCCGAGACAACCCTGAATTAAGGCATGCATCAACCTTATCAATGTATTCTGCAGTTAGTATGCCCACAACACACCCCCCATCACCCGTAATGGAGTTCTGCATTAGAGGTTTGAAGTTAGACAACCACAGATTTCTTCCTTCCTTCATCTCATAACAGAAATGTAAAGAAACCTGAACATACAGAAGGGGAGGGAGTTGCTCACTTTGAATCATTTGTTACCATAAACCTGATGACTTGGATTCCAGTTTAGGACAAGTGTGTCATGAGACCTGTTGAAAAAAAGGTCTGTTTCAAATCGACACAGTGTCACACCCATCTAGATGATCCTTCTGGTTTTGTCCTCATTTTGGGTTTGGTTTGGCTCTCTTGGAGCTTGTTATTTCACTTTTTAAAAAAAGCTGCCAAATGTGGACAGTGGGTGTGTCTTGTTGACATCCTGCGGTCCACATATGTCCATTTTGCTGATTGTCAGAGCAATATGATTAAGACCTTAAAATCAAGGGAGATTTTAGCCAGCAGCATGCATTGAACAGCAGCAGTATTTGTTGAACAGCAGCAATTAAGCCTCATTTCAACAGTCAAGTATGACCACATCCATCACTCTTCATCAATGCAACCTCCCTCAATCCACAGCTGTATCATTTGTCTGGGTCCTCCTTTACCAACCATTATTAGGCATGGTTCCATCCAGCTATTACTTTACAAAGAAATAACAGCAACCATAATGAGTTAAATCAAAGGTTCTTCTAGTCCAGTACTCTGTTTCCAACCATGTCCAGGAAACAGCTGTTTAGAACAGAAACAAAGCAAGTGAATTATCCTTCTTGTGGTATAGTCTCCCAGCAATCAGCAGTTTAAGGAAATACTTCCTGATTTCCAGAAGTAGACTGTTCCCACAAGATTATGTACATCCAGGCTTGGTGTTTCCTCCTGGCCAACTGGCAGAGGTTGGATCTTCAATCTGTCAACCCTCAAACACTGCAGAATAGGCCAAATTCTCTGCCAATAAAAATCAGTGACATTGCACCAGCTTGAAAGGTGTTAACATTAAAAAAGTACTTTGGACTCCTATCTTAAAATTAAAGCATCCTAAGGCCCAGTTCTCATGTACACAGAGGATCTTTTAAATCATACTAGCAATAAGGAAAATATTACAAGCAATCATGAATTTTACTTGGCTGCCCCTGAGGAGCCTTAGCCCCAGTTAGAAAAAGGTTCCATTATGAATTTAAAAGCTAATGAGATAACTCCCAAACATTAATCTCCTTTTAAGCACCATACATTGGACAATACTAAGAAAACAGAGTTTCAGATACGAATATATAAAAGAAATTAAATAAAAGTGTTGCAACTAACTATCCACATAGCTAGTGATTTACAGCAGTCACGAACTCAGCAAAGTATTGATATCAAGAGTAGCACACACTGTAAGGTGATATTGTGTGGTACAATATTTATTAAACTTTTCAAGGATTATTTCAGTGTAAATGACTGCAATGAATCAGAAAATCCTTGCCAAAATAGTGTGACATACCACACACACTACGCAGAGAGAAAGGTACCAAGGTATGGAACAATCATTAAATTTCTTAAAATAAATTATTAATTTAAGTAGGAGGGACCTCTGGAAGCCATCTGTTCCAACCTCCATTTGCAGCAGGTGTAATTAGGGCAGGCTGCTCAGGGATTTGTCTAGTTGAGTTTCAAACACTTCCAAGGACAGAAACATTTTCTCTGGAATAGCAACCCACCGGCCATCACTTTGCACATGATGATGACAAGCCATGGTTAACGCTCCAGAAGTTAAGTGCATCTTAATTGTCTCAGTAACAAAAGTATAATGAAATTTAACACCCTAGAACAAAGGATTTCAAGCCATTCCTTCTGGTCAATAACAATAGTATGTATCAATATCTGTCTTAATTCTTCAAAGTACAAAAGAAACTAAGGTCAGACATCAGCCACTTGCAATCTCATCCGGACCAATAAATGTCTGCAGACTGTGATGAACCTGCCTAAAAAGCATGTCTAAAGTGATGTCATCCTTTCGCTGAACCTGCAATACCCCAGGATTTACATCCTCCTTGTACTTAAATCAAAGCATCACTGCTTGTTCTGATAAAAGCTTTAGCTTCACAGACATTACCCCAACAACATACCATCAGTTTAACAAAAGGCTCAAACATCAGACTACATCATGAAAGTCAGTCTTCCCCGCCTCCTCATCTGCGGAGGATGCGCACAGGTGAGCTACAGTGTGCATATACAGCCATGCAAAGCAAGTTGCCAGGCTCACTGCAGCTTTGCAGTATGTTGGCATATGCCTTCTTGTATGCACATACATAAAATAATGCCATCCAGTGTCCATAAGTTCTGCCAAGGGTATCATAGACTGCAACATCTCAAACACATTTGAGCTTTAAAAACCAACACAGGTCCCATAGGACACACCATTCTGAAGCACCTACTAGCGCTGCATCACTTCCACAGGCTGCCTATATCTGAAGCAGGTCTCATCTGCCAGTCATTTGTGGACAGGTAATGGCAAATGAGTTATTCAAGCTTCCAGACTTTCCAAGAAAGATTTTCTTGAAGCAAAAGAAACCTTGGATCTCTCATCCAGCCCAACTCAGCAGGATTCATTTTTACTCTTTGCTGCTGCCTTTCAGCTACACCAGGCAACACAGCAAGCTTACCAGGCCTCATTCCACTACCACCAAAGACTCATTGGCAGACCAGGGCTGCAAGCACATTGCCAAGTCTTTCATTCTCACTTCTTGCCCTCAGCAGCGCCCTCAGTAGGCTTGCCTTTTCCACAAGGAAAAAGTTCTGAGATCGCATGAAAATTTGTGCAGAGCCGCTGACCTCCATCCCTCAGTGCTTCCCCACACTATTTCCTCTTCCTCAGGAGGCACCTTCACAACAATAGCTTTCATCCAGAAAGTACTCCTCAGTCTAACATCACCACCCAATATAAAGAGCTCTACCTCAAGCTCTGAACCACTACAACTCACTCTTAGAACAGTATATTCACAGTCCAGCCTTACCTCAGTTTACAGCTCTCCATAAAAGCAGGATGGAAATCCTACTGATAAACCAGCCTTTCCTTACAAACTCAGCTCCTTCTTCACTAAATAACCTAGTGCAAGTGTGGCAAATTGAGCAGGGCTGGCCACAGCTTAAAAGGTGCAAACATCTCCCACATCATACCAATAACTACAGGGGGGTTACTTTCAGATTTCGCAAACATAGCTGCAATAAGGACAAGGGAGAAAAGAAAGAAAAAAAAAAGTACATTTGGGTATGCTTTAGGCAGGCTTCTGATTCATAAGAACAAGTTATTTTTAAGATGTTCTTTATTTGAAATTGAAGGAGTTCCTCTATTTAACAGCAGCAATTCAAACATGATGGAACAGTTCAGTGAGAATTAGATAAGTGATGAACCAAGTGTTTCCAATTATACAGGACTGGCCTGAAGTAGCCTGCTTCAACATCTGATTAGAGGAGTATCTTCCTTTCCTTGCAATGTGAATCATTAATATAGCATAAACAGACAAGAAGGAAAAATAACATGTTACTTATTTATTGTATCAAGGGTTTTGGTAGGTTGCATAAGAGGTGGCTGGATGGCATTATTTTATGTATGTGCATACAAGCCCAGCCGTAGGCCTGGGCTGGGCTGCCAGTGCAGCTCACCCAGCCTGCTTCTTTTCTGCAATGCTATATCCTGAGGGCCTCCAAGATGACAGTAAGGAATTGTTCAAGCTATTCTGCCTCTTTCTAGGAGGTGCAGTGCACTCCTCTGCACGCAGATGAAAGCTGCCCAGCCACAGGTACAAGCATGTGCTTTGGTTCACAATTGACTATGTACCTGATGACAAGATGCCCTGCTTAGGTGCAGGGGACATCCTCACCTAGATCATACAAATGAAGAATGTTAACCGCTCTATGGAGGGAAGGATTTGTCATTCACAGTGTCACTGCACAGTCAAGAGGAGTGACAAAGTCATAGCAGGCTGCCCTAAAGTCTCTTCCTTGTCAGAAAACATCCAGTAGTCAGATGTAGTCATACTCTAAGCCTGCATTTGCTATCCCCCTTGACAACTGCACTAGCAGTAAAGGAAATGCTTGTGACTTTAAAGGATTATTATCAGCTGTAAGGTAAAACAGGAAGGCAGAACTGTAATGTACATTTCATTGTGACACTCAAAACCAAGCCTAACTGGAGTTGATGGAAGTCTTTTGTTAACCTCACTTGGCAATGAATCAGACTCATCCTTAGAAGAGTTTCTTGTCTTCCCTTCAGATCTGTTATCAGCCTTACAGCACTAGAATCAGGTGCTGGGAAATCTGTGGTAATATCTTTACCCTAACATCATCAATTCATGCTGCCATTAAAGAAATGGAGAATGACAAAATGTGACAGAAGAAATCAGACATCCTTTATCTTCAATAACACAGATCCCTTCTTCCACATTCTGCTCTCCTTCTGTGTGAGAACAGACTTTCTCCTATTCAGTTTGCTGCTTTTCCCTAAGCTGTAACTCAAAGTAGCTGATCAGTGATTTAAGCAGGACATCAGTGATCACCTGAGTGATTTTCAAAACCTAGTCTTTCAGGGATCATAGCAACACAATTGCTACCTGTGAATACCACCTTCCCAAATCCAAGAAAGGAAAACATTTAAGGTTTTCAGTTTGCACAACCAACCTTCCGTCATCCTGGCAATTTAGTTCCATCTGGAACATCCTATCTTCCTATTTTAGAAAGTATAGAATGAGGAGGACATGAAATAAGAATTCATGAATGATTTTTTTAAAGTTCTTTGCTTCAGAACAGAAATTATTTTCATTTCCACTCCTTTTTAGCCCCTCTACTACCATATGCTAGACTTTTCTCTCTCATTGCACTTTGTATTTGACCTTCTGGTAAAAGTCAGGAAACATCATTCAACTAACTGTGAGCACCTGCATTGCTGCAGGTGTGAGGGGAAACATCTAATTCAGTGCATCAAGGAACTCTATGCTGATTTACAATATGAAGACCTGTTATGTCTAGAAAAAGCAGCCTACATTCATTGTTAATGCAGTGGTGGAGGGACATGTCAGAAATGCTATTCATAGCAGTTAAAGCGGTTATAGCTGCTTCATTTTTGAGAAAAGATGTAAACCATAGTTTCAGATCTGTATGGTCTGCATTTTCAGCAAACTTTTTTCTCTCTTTTGAAATCATCTTTTTCTGCTTTGATCTAGACCAAGGTAAGTGTACACATGCATGCACTCAGACATGTTACACTGCTTTCAGCAGTACTGACCACGCACACAAAAGCTGGCTATAGTACATTTTCAGAGTTTCTTCTGTTTAATTTTTAAACTAGACTCATATGAGACTCTCTCTAGCCAGATACCTCATTAAAGCTGATAGATTTACAATCCCCAGCTTACACTTTCTGGACTGTGGGTGGTCTTGGCCTGGGATAGCTTGTGAAATTTTGCATGCCACCATTTTCCAGTTGCATAGTAGGAAGAAGAAGAATCCTTACTTCCCATACACAATCTTGTTGCTCAGAATAAAGTATTAATATTTCAGAGAGGACCTTCCTGTTATGACATGCCCCTCCAATTGTAACAATGGAACCCCAACCACAGCTGGGGCTTCTAATAAAAATAAATCACTGTTGCTGTTGTAAAAACAAATAAATAACACTAATAACTCCAGGAAAATTCTGTCAACACAGATGATGGGCAGGGCAGTCACAGCACTTTCATTTGCTAGGTTTCTAGAACTTTGCTTTTGACATTTTACCTTCTAGAAACAGCCATATTACAGAAACCTGCCTGAAGAAGAGCCTCTGTCTCTCCATGCAAACAGCTGAGAACTCTCTGGAGAGCTGCTAGTGAGATATATGCACTGTCTGTCAGTGGTGAAGGAGTCAGTTCAAACCCACGATTCAAACAAATGCACTTTAAGAGCATCTAATGTTTATATTGGCTTTGTGTCTGCAACGCTATTTTGAGAACTATGTGCCTAAGGCATTTTTCTCATTTCCAAACTGAAAGATACTTTAATGGGGCCATGCATGCAATGGTTTAGTTCCTGCACTGGGCTCCTTGCCGAGGCTTCCACCTGCCTGTTTAATGGCAGAGCTTTTCAGCTGCTCTGCATAGAGTGGTATCTGGACTCTAAAGACTTCTGCAGCGAAGGTACACTGCATGGTATTATGTCCTGCACCCACCTTCTGTCCCAAGGCTGAGAACAATCACAGCTAGACAGAGAAGGGAAAGAATAAGAAAAAGCAATATTTAGACAGTAAACTTTCTGAGCATTCAGCAGCAAATGGCTTGCAGATATATAAATTTAAATGACATTTACACTCCCATTGCTTCCTTTAACTTGGTGCTCATCTTACTCTGAGCTTCTTCTGATGAAAAAAACAATACTGCTGAGAGCTATGTTCCTCTTCATGAGAAACAACACCTTTCCCTTTCCCTCTCGGATGTACTGAATGCTAAAGAAAAAAAAAACCTGCATGTTGGAATCGTGTGTTTAGGGGGGAGGTTTCCCTTAGATAGACAAGCTTAGTCTCTTGGGTCCTTTTCAGCCAGAAGAGACAGCAAAAGACTTCACATACCCAGTACAGGGGTTCAGAGCAGAGCCGGCCCAACATTTTCATATCACCCACTCCAAGGCTCCAGATGGAAGGAGAAGAAGGAAGTAAGTCTCAGCGTGATGTAATATTCAGGTGCATTTTCCCCTTGGCAAAGACACATAACTCAACCAAACCTTCAGATATTTCTTTTATAAACCAGGAGTACAACAGGCAGACTTCTACAATCTTTCTTTGCTCAGTACTCTTGGAATACTTCGGTCGATCCACAGATGTGCCTCCATCTATTCAGGTACGTCCACATCTCTGAATGTAATGTCCTCTTAAACCAGTCCAGTTAGGCTGCAGCATACAACCGCTGCACTGAGTGAGTGCAAAAGGCTCGGGCAGTTTGGCATACACTTGTGATTTTTGAGGGTACATACTATAGGTATGATCCTCACTTCATGCAAATGACTCTCTCAGAAGCAAAATCAGCAAAAGGATGTCAGTTTAAACCAAGAGATCATTTTAGTTAGACCATACCTTCTTAAAAAATAGTGCTATTAAACAGATTGTCACACCTAATGCCCTAGGTTAAGCAATTAACAATAGCATCTTCCACTTCTGATAGTCAGCAGACAAAATAAAAGCCATGAAAATTCTTCTTGAATTTCTGACTGCTTTGCTTTGAATACTTGTTTGGATACTGGGTGAATTGCAGTGAGTATATGTCACATCATCTTGACAGTAAGCCAAGCGTCAGGAATCAGCAATACAGGCAGCAATAGCTCACTACTGGAAGCTAATGCCGGAGTTAAATGCTGTTTTCTTCCACATGTGCAGCAGAGATGGTAGGGGAAACATAGACACCCAACACTTTCAGTTTCCTGTGTATTAGTGCTTTCATTCTACACAATTAACTCATATGTGAGTGGTGACAATTAGCACAAGTAAAAAGCAACAATTAAGCAAAGGTTGCTGGGAAATAATAATGCTACCTTTTCTAGAAATAATTAGGATATCAAACAGCCATTTGAAGCCCAGTCCACCACTCACCCAAATCAAGGGCTACAGAGACTTTTGCAGGCTTTGCAACACACTTGCCATTTGCTACATCTCCACAAAAAAACTCTATTTAATTTACTCAGCGGCCTCTTCCCAGATGGCAATGATCCTTTGGCATCCCACTCTGTAACATCTCTATTTTTGATTTTCTGATTGGAAATTGGTTTTGTGGTTCAACCACACATTTTTTTTAACTTCCTATGATTGACATATGATCTGAGTTTGGCTAGAGCAAAGGGACATGCTGCATAACACATCATCAAAAGCAAACCTGCCCAGACAAGGAGTTTGTATAGATTTGGTTTGACTGGTAAAGAAGGAGATCCGAATCAAAGTATTTGACAGGCAGAGAAGCAGCCTTATGACATTAATGGGAAGGCAGGAAGAGAAATCAGATGTCTAATGTAATAGGACCAGTCCTACATATGGTGTACTTTGTAGCTCCTTGGGACTTTGCTGAACTGACAATGTGCACAGCAGCCACAACTGAAAGAGTTTGTCACTCCAAGAGTTGCTTCAGCACTTCCCTGCCCACAGAACGTGACAAGTTGCAGCACACAGCCCTGCTCAAGCTCCAGCTTAAAAGCACAAAATAAGAGGCTGAGGTACCTCATCCCATGGTGACACATGGGATTTGTTTATCCCGAGATGGAGGATAAGTGAGTCTGCTGATATTTCTAATAACTCAGCTCCTGATGCAGTCTGCTTCTCTTGGTGCCACATTCAAATAATTGCACATTTATGTCATAGAAATTAAGTGTTAAGTTACACATTGGTGTATGGTTATATATTCATGTCACAACCAAAGCAAGGTATGACTACGACCTGTAAAGCCATTCCTTTCACAGCTCAGGAGTCTGATCTGGCTTTTTATTACATTCCTTCAAAATCAGCATCACACCAGGTGGACTTAATCACAGTGTCAGTAAGGGAAGAATTGTGCCCCCTGAACCCAGCAGATTTAACTAGGACTCTTCAGGATTGTTCTTACTATATGGTTTTCTTCAGATGCCTTTGCATTTGCACTTGCAAAATAGCAAGTACCTGAAACAGTCAGAGAATGCAGTGATTTGCTAGGAATCATGTCAGTTAAATCATTCTTGTGAAGAATTTGCATAGATATGTACACAGTAAGTATCTGGAGCTAAAGATCAAACTGGATTCAATGCAAATCAGTATTTCTGAACACAAGTGAACTGCTAGAGGTACAACACACAACACAACTGTGTAGCGAACAGAAATCCGGCTGTACTTGGATTCATTTTACAAATACCAAATGTTATTTTTCACCAAAGCCTTCTTCCTATTTTTTTTTTTTAAACTAAACTGTCATTCACCACAGGACTGAATGGAAATGATCAAACTGCAGTCACTAGAAAGGCTTCTGTACATATTGGATTGGATTCTACTGGAGTAGCTTGAAGCAAATGTTTATATATACTTCCGCTGAGTTTATTTTCTTAGGGTGCATGAAAATAGTAACTTCTTGGAACAGGGGATGGAGAAAATTAGCCTTCCACAGAAATCAAAACTGAGAAAAATTTGATAACAGTTCAGAATAGTAAGTTCTGTGGTATTTTAGTTTCACTAAATTTTTTTTCCTTTATAAATTGCTCACACCTTATATAATTAAAACTGGTTACCCACAGGTTGCCTTCATCTGAGCATTCTGAAGTACTGATTTCAACAGAGTTAATTTGATGTTTTATCAGCATATTGGGAAACCAGGTCTGAGCTATTTTTTTGGCAGAAGTCAAAGTAATTTCATTCCCAATACCTGAAGACATAACAGAGCAGCCAATTGTTTCCCTCTCCCCCTTCAAGAACACTTGAAATTAGCAGTATCACCCAATCACATTTCAAAGCTACATTACCACCTTCTAAATAGGTTAAATACTGGTCCAAGACTGCAAGACTAGAAAAACTCTCAAAACTAGAAAAATCTGCTCAAGAGAAAGAGGCACGCTATCTCCAGCAGCTTGCCTAGTACCAATAATTTCATAATCTCCATACAGAGAACATGCAGGTATCATGTGATGTTGAGCAATGAGGAATAAAAGGTAAGCTCTGTAAGGTTTCAAGGCTTGATAAAGTGTAGCTTACCACGTAGAGGATTTAGTGTTCTTTCCTAAACCTAAAAAATGTTTCACCCTTACCCTTCAGGCAAATTACAGCATCCTTTCTCAATTAATAAAATATCAACCAGTCCCTGACACAAGTAACTCAGGAAGAAAACCGGTCAATCACTTGACCAGACCCTGCTGTTTTTTCCACTGAAGAATTTCCAGTGCTCTGGGATTCCTCACTGTGAGGGAGGCAAAGAGAGTGTCCTACCTTGGCATATCTGGAGAGAGACATTAGCAGGAGCATGGAGCTGTTGGGGTGATTTGGACTGGTCAAAGGCCAACATTGTCAGCTGGATGGCAGAAAGTTCCAGTCCAGAGTGAAGATTTGAGAAATGAGAAAATGCAATTGAAACTAGTTTATTTTAAAAATATAAAATTTATTTTATCTAAGACTGTAGTGGTGCAAATACCTCAGTTTCTGTTATCTCTGTAGCAAATCTGAATCTTGCTCTTACAGATTTTCTTCAGGAAGGGAATGTAAAAGGCCTATGTGTTCAGTCACTCCCAAACTTTGTTTTTTCATTTGGTTCTTATTGACAGGATGCGTAGTGTCCAGGGAAATGAGTCCCAAACACAGATGGGACCTGTAAGAGGGACTGCAATCCAAATAATAACAAATAAGAAAAAAATCCAATTAAATCTTTTTTCCATTGAAAAATAAGCAGTAATTGCATTCTTTTTATTCTGCAGAAAAGAATTGATTGCCATGAAATTCTCATCAGAAAAAAAATAATCACATCTAAATACTTTTTTGGATGCCAATATTCATCTCAGTAAATAAATTCCTTCCATGCCTGAAGGTGAGTAGTTCTGGGTGTCTTACAGTATCTGCATCCCTAAAACATGCTTTTTTGCCAGAGTTCATCACTTACAAAACAATGCAATATCAAAGCAGACCCTGCAGTGTAATGCAGATACCATACAGGTCCTAGGGGAAAAAATAAAACAGGAGAGGTTTGGAACTATGTGTCCTGTGGGATGACACCACAAAACAGATGCAGAGACTTATTTCTATTCTAATTAAATCCCATTTTCTGATGGGGAAATATTTGGTCTGAATTGTCTTTTCTGACCTCATTTATTGTTCAAGTACAAAGCTACATGATGAATTCAATGCACTTGTTTTAATATATCAGAAGCAAAAGTCAAAGAGCTATCAATCTTGTTTCATTTCATGTGTTTAAGAAAAATGTTTGTATTGTCAATAAAGGAGTAAGTCTTGATTTGTGCAGAGGTCATGATAAAAAAATTGCACACCAACAAAACTTCTGTCTAGAGATAACATCAAAGGTGGAAAACACTGACATGAGAAGATGTATCAACCAAACCAAGATCACAACTTGAAAAGCAAAACAGTAAGTTATCAGCCCTGAAACCACCGCTCTCCATGACTTGTTCAAAGTGTGTGGAAGGGCAGATTGGTTTTGACTAAACTGCTTCACTCTGCCAAATAGCTATTTCTTATTAAAAGTTCTTTGAGCTTTCCAACCCACAAAAAAGTTCCATTATAGTGTCTTTTCATTCAGATTTGGAACAGAAAAAACATCAGCTTGTCAGGTTTCCTTCAAGTTGGAAATTCTGAGGAAAGTCACTCAGCTCTTTTTGTCAGCTGTCATGAGAGAGAAATGATTGTCTAAGCAGAAGTATGCTAGGGCTGAAACATGAAAACAATGATGGGTGCCCTGGCTGAGATCAGCTTGAGGATTATCCTCCTGCCAGCTGCTGCCACAAAGCACCTAGGTGACTTCTGCTGGACAGCTCCAGAGGGCCAGAGAGAAGAGAGGCAAAAATATCAAAGGTGTGTAACAGCAGTACATTCACTACATACCTACATACAGCCTTCCCCCGATGAAGGCAGCTGCACTATTGCTAACTATGGCAAAACTGAAGAAAATTCCTCTGTTTCCATTAGATCCTGTAACAGTTTTTCAGCTTCCATAGTGTCAAGCTGAATTCCACACACAGGCTTTAAAAAGTCTGAGTTACTCCTACGTATGCAGGTCACAGCCTTTGTAATTTGTTCATTTATTTTACAGTAAACAATATGCTGCTTCAGCAATTTACCAGCCGTTGCAGAAGCTGCTTGTCTGTGCTCTTCCGACCTGAACATCACAAGTAGTCATCACATATTTCTCACACATTTTCTTCCTGAATGGCCTGTAACATGTGTAAAGGCTTCCTTTGTTAAAAAAAATGACCGTACAAATGGGCAGCACAGGTAAGGTTTGGCCAGTTCATACTGCACATCCCTGGAGGAAATAACCAGATGCTTTTTCACTGGGACTCGTAAGAGAGGCAGAACTCAGCTAACAAGAACCATTCCCAGACAGAATCTATACACAGCAGACTGTATGGGGGGGAACAAAACAAAGGAACAAAAACCAACCAAACAAAAAAACCCCAACCAACCAACCAACCAAAACAAAAGAGCAAAAGGATACCAAAATCACTTGAACTTCCAGGTACGGTTCAGCTCCAGAAACCACTGTGCTCAAATTCACCTTCCCCAGTGTATTTACCTGCCACCTGATCAGTGGCACCTCCAGCTGAGATGAGGACCATTTCTATTTATACAGGACATAGGGAAAAGGTCTAGGAAAACACAGGCATGGCCAAAACTGGACATGCAGAAAAGGACTTCCTTGCTCAGCTTTCCTTAACTAAAGATACCCTCCAATGTCAGCAAGCTACCTTTTTTTCCTCGATGGGAACTTTCCTTTGACCTTTCTCCCCTCCATACAGTCCTTTCCCTTATTAACAAATCCTCTTCTGATGTTGTTTTTAAGTTATGGACCACACAATGAAATTTACACCTTACACACACAAAAAAAATATCTCATTTGAACAGTCCACCTTCTCTCCTTAAATTCTCTCCAAAGTACCCCAGACAGGACCTTACCACCAGGCTTCCTATTGGTGCCTTGAGGAGAAGCTGAAGTTCCACTTGCAAAACAGGATGTAAGTATGGGAGGAGCAAAGTATGGCACCACTCTGTAATATTCTGGAGAACACAGCAATACTCTGGATAGCATGACTATTCTCCTTACCCCCTCCCCTCTACGTTTATACCCTAGACATCTCTTTCAAAGGGCAGGTCTCAGCACAGCTGCTGGATCTCCCTTAGACCAAGAGGCGTACTTCGGGCACTCTTCTGGCAGAGCAGCTCTAGATGTATCTGATTTGGGCATTCCCAAAATAATGTCATGTCGTCTTGGCCTCTGTTCCTGCAGATGGCCACCACCCAAGTGCAAAGACTGCTGTTTCTACATAATACATAAGAAAGCCTGGTATCAACCTATCCTGTGATCATCACTAAGAACTGGGAATCCAGGCCATTCCAGCATCCAGCCTGGAAAATGAGTTGCTACTAGTGACTGACAGAACTTTAGAAATAACTTCTGGTCCCTGGTCTAAGTCCCAGGACTATTTTTCAAAGAATTATTTCCTTTACACACCCACTTGCATGCTGAGAACCTAACTTTCCTTCCTATCAAAATCTGGGCTGGGCTCATAGCCTTCCAAATAAATAACTTCCAAGCTCCCATTAATCATTTATTTTTCATCCCCTCTATAAAGATTATCCTTCCCTGGTAATTTGAATCTGGATGACATGGAAATTTTGAAGAGATTTAATTTCATTTTTGCTCAGCAAGTGTCCTGCCCATGGCTGGTTGAGAAGATGGGTGAGTTTTTCCAAAGTGAAAGTTATTACATATTCTTACTTATTTCAAGTGTGCGCATGCAACGATTAAGAACAGTCATTTTCCCAGGCAGAAAGCTTCTGAGTGTTTATCTTTCAAGCACAGATATCCAGGCCATTTCCACAGAACACACATTTTAGCAGGACGATCCACTGGCATAACTAGTGACACTGATACATTTCACTATTTTTTCTAGATCTTCCTGTTGACCTAAATAACTCCAAACCAAAGATTTCACATGGAAAATGTAGGATATACTTCACATAACCCTGTGAAGACATAATCATATCCCACCAAACAACAGTATCTCATGATTCACAAGATAGATGCCTCACCCTTACCAGGTTTTGCCAGCCATGTAGCAGATGCTGACAGATCAAAGAAAGGACACTTTTGTACTTTGGCATTTCTTTTCTTTTCAGGGAAGCCTTTACCATTCAGTGTTTCATGAGTTTATTTTCTCTCTTACATGTTGTACAAATAGAACTGATGGCATCAAGACTGGCATCCCGTCTTCTGTTCTACGAGTCCTCTTGAGTAAGACAGTTCAGCTCTACATCTAGGAAGTTGCTAGGGCTAGTGAGAAGTTCACAGCTTTTTTGACCTCTCATTTTATTAGAAGTTTTCTCATACGACACTGTTCAGGGGTGGAAAGGGGCAGAGACAGGAAGTTGTAGGGTGTGTATTTTTTTTTTTCCAAAACGAAACATAGACGCTGTCTTTCTCTCTGGGAATTGCCCCATTCAGCTTTAGCCAGTATCTGGATGCATATCCAGCCTGTCATTCTCTGAAATTGCTAGAACAGTTATTGACATAACTACCCCTACCCTGCAGGCAATGCATCACATGACAAGACTAAATCCTTGTCTAGGGCAGAGAGCCACTAGGGAGCTTAAACTAATCAAATAGCTTTTTAGACATTTCCTGTCTCCTTCTTCACAAGCTGACACAAGGGCTCTAATAAGGCTGAAGCTCTGGAAGACACATGTGACATTATCCTAGCCAAGAAATATGCTCAGAGTTCTATTGTATTCCAAGGCTTCATTGTAGTCAGTTGCCATGATTTCACCTTCCCTTCCTATGCAGTAGAGTCCAGACATACTATTTCTTATCTCCAGGAAACAAGAAATGATTTGGTAGAACATTTAACTCTTTCATTTTCTCTCTTCACAGCTCCTTCTCTAATACTGATAAATTTTCAGCATTATTTCTGCCAATGCTGTCACTCCTCAGTACAGGTTATCCTGTGCTAAGCACTGGCACATTTACTGTAAGCCTCTGGAAAATGTTCACAATTCCTGCAACAACTTATTAAACTCATATAAGCATCTGTGAGTGATTGTAATGTTGAATTTCTTTGAGTTCTCTTTCAGTCCCATCTTTTGGCATTCTTGAAATGTATCAACATACTGATATCAGTACTTACTTATCAGTAGAGCAAATGCCTTATGAGCAGATCATGGTACTTGCTGGACATGGCTCGTTATGGTTTTGTGTTTCCCGTAAGATGCAACGGGTTCTTCAGTTTAATCATGAACACTATAATGCTATCGTTTCCTACCCATCTACATCAGTCCCTGTCTTCCTCTCCAATAAGGTAAGCAACAAACTCCTCTAATCAGGTGCTTCAGATTACTATTCATATTACCCGAACCATTACACTATATAAAATTGCAAACCTTTTTCTAATACTCAAGACTTTGTCCTATTGGTCTTTTGCAAAGGCTACAGATAATCATCCTATTTGTGTTTAGTACCTGCATCCCTTTACTGCCTTGCAGATTTTACTTCAGTCTCAGGATCACTAAAAATGTGTTTTCTCCTCAAGGAGAAATTCCTAATGCTTCAAGGCCACATCCACTCCCCCTTCTGCCAGCAGTTGTCTCTGAATTCTTACATTATTAACACCACAAACTAAACTATCCTTCTAGGACATTTCTGAAAGAAAAATATTCAGCTCATCTTTTTTTAGCTCCACCACAGTCACAGGGGCATGGCCCAATGTCCGGAGCAGCACTCGCTGCAGAGGCTGTTTGCAACAGATAACCCTTCTACACCAACACACAAAAACACCCAGATCCTGGACTCCTGGTGGATTGCTTCCTCACAGCCTTCCCATTCCTAGACCCACTTCTGTGCTACATCTTATCCTTGCTAGTCCCTGCTGGCCTTCTCTGCCTCACTCCAGGAAGCATGAGGCTGGCAGGAGGAGCAGCTGGTCAGGTAGCCACAAGGCTACTGCTGCCATTAGCATAGAAGGCACAAGCCTTTCAGGCCCCATGGGGGAAGAGGCGGGCAACCAGGGGCAATGATTGCGCATGCAAATGAAAAATCTTCTCACCCCCTCCCCAAGCTTCCTTTGACTTTTCTCGAGGCAATCCAGATGCTGCCACAGCCATTACATATTTCCCCATGAGCCAGTTACCATCTCAACATGGTGCTTCAGTGCTAAATCCCGATCCCATGCCAAGACTGCATGAGCAGACTGTTCCACAAGCACGAGCTCTGCAACCCACACCCCGCTACGACATTTCAGCTTCAACCACAGCCAGAGGTCACAAGCCATTATATACAACCACCTTCCCCAGGGATCTGTCTCTTTCCTGGAATCGTTGTCAGAGCATCTCTTTGGTTAGGTCATGTCAGTTCAGTATGGCCAGCCTGAACAGGCGGACACAATTTCACACAGATTATAGAAAAGATAAGGAGATGCTCTAGGGGACCACTGGTCCCACTCATGGCCACTTGGCATGGTGCCAAGCTCCAGCATCATGTCACAGTTATGTGGTCAGGGTTGTGCTTGCTCCCGGCTGGGCCCCACGTGAGTAACAGGCAGATTGGCCAGCTCATCAGAGGGTCACTTAGCCAATGTCACCACTTGCACAGAGAGAACAAAGTATACTCCTGGTAGTCCCCATCTTTAAAACACTCACCATCTCAGTTGCTAACACTTGTGCTAGGCTGCTGGCAGCATTGCCGTGTGTTACATCAAGGCCACTGCTTGTCGAACCATCTGCCAATGTCCATGTTACTTCTCCTCCTGACAAACCAGCTGTTGCTGTTGGGCAGCCATTTATTGCAGCATTTGATGCTGCTCTGTCAGATGTCTGCTTGCATAGATATTACATATTGGCCTGAATGCTGATGACTTCCATTCTTAATTTCAGCAGTTCAAAACCCAAAGTTTGTGAGATTTTTTTATCACTGAAACTCTGCTGTCCACGTTTTCCAGATCAGCTGTGAAATGGCTTCTCTCCCAGAGCACATAGCTGGAGTACAAATCTGCTCAAACCATCTGAACCCCGTGAATTGCTGTCTGGCCCCTGGGCAACCTGATCTAACTCTGAAATGGGTGCCACTTTGAAGCTGACCTGCTTTGAGTAAGAGGTTAGACCAGATGACTTCCAGAAGTCCCCCTGCCGTCAACATTATTCTGTGGTCTAGACAAAGAGGTTAAGTTGCAACTCTCATCTCTATTTTTGCTTCCAAGTAAATACACCCATTCTAGAGTTAACAACCGTCCAAACACAAGCACCAGATTGGAAAAGATATCTTTTTGACCCTGTGGGTCACAGCACAGCTTCTACAGGATACTTCTACCTACATTTGCACAAGTAGATGGAAACTCATCTGCCTGTGCTCCAAGAGCTGTGCCCAAGCAAATATACCCTCTCTCAGCAGTAATGCAGAACTGCTTTTCTGTGGTCAGGACACAATACAAAGAGCATGAATCTACTGACACACATTTTGATTCCTGCCCCCTTTAGGCATCAGGAAAAAAAATAATTTCTCCTTTTTTGCCTCAATCTTCCCATGTGTAAAAGAGAATAATGACGGCAACAAGATATAAGTTTTAGGTATCTATGGATACTTAAGACTTTTGTTTCTCTATTTGCTACTGTCTAGGTCTGAATGAATGTGAAGGTTCTCCACAATTTTCATTCAAAGGACTTCTTTAGAACAGATGATATTTCAATGTTGGCCTTTTAACTTTTTATTTTAACAGAAGTTTGCATCTCATATAGTCATTTAGCTCTGGAAAACAAAATTTTTCATTTAAATAATGCAAAAAGTGTAACTTCTTGCTGATTTTGCACAATTGCATGTGAAAATCAGAAACTGATTTAATCTGACTTTTATCCTAAAAGTTGTTCTGGCTTGGAGAAAAATTTGCATTTCCAAATGGTATTTTCCTCAAAATTTCCTCTTTGTCCTCCCCTTAACTGATTATGTTTTTTTCAGCTAATTTTTTGTTAGCACAGAGGTTCTAAAGATGAGGAAAACAGACGTGAACGAACTCTCCTTTATGTCACCCTAGAGCCCACTGAAGATAAAGCTATTGGAAGGCTATCATCTGCCTGAAAACATACCAGATTCACCTTCAGTGGTAACTTTTACAGGGTTTTTTTGCCAAAAATATATTTGGATCATAAAGGAGTCTGATTGGTAAGTTCTTCAAGGACATTTGAACCTTATGCGATGCACAGGGTAGATGTGAATGAGCTCTACTTACAGCAGGAGAAATAGATCATGCTCTGTACTGAGGTAGCTCAGTAAATAAGTTTTAATTGCTAAAGTGCCTGAGACTACAAAGCCTTCTCTGACGCCTGTGGTAAGCCTGTAGAGAATTTCCCTTGCTTCTTCCTCAATTACATTGCTGCCAGTTGATACTACTTCGTCAGAACATAACTATCAAAGTAAGACATGCTCCTGTCAATGTAGTAAAAAGCTATATTTAAAAGAATCAAAGTTTGATATTCTGTGTTCTCACTTCAGCAAAAATCTGAGTAACCTCAATAGCATTTTCAACTGAACAAGGAACATAAAATAAAGCCCAGCATTATCTGCATGTGGATTTCTCCCCATAAATTTTTGTTTGTTTTAAAACAGTTGTTATACATGTAAGGCACTTGATTGATTAAAGCTTACTTCCCAACAGCAAATATTTTTAAAAATCTTATTCTTGTAACATTGTTTGCTAGCTGAAGAATAAGATGAAACAAAAAAAATCTCGTGACGAGACAAGGGGAAAGGCACAAATGGAATGGGATATAAAAGTCCACTAACACATTAAAGATGTACCAAAAAATGTGATAGAACATATCTGTGGTCACTTGAAGATGCTTTGAGTGGAGATAATTTCTCTGAATTATTATGTGATAACATTCCTGATTACAGTACACAAAGCTCAAAGTCAGGATTCAGAATATTTTTTTCCTGCATAGGAAAAACATTTCCAGGCCTTTTAACAGTCATCGGCTTTTTTTTTTTTTTTAATAAAGGAGCAGAAACAACCAATTCAATTGGAACAGGGGGGCAAAGGCTTAGAACCAGAAAAATAATGTATGCAATTAACTTGCATTTCACCTAAATTTCAGGTCAAAATTCATGGTCAGATGACAGCTAATTCCACAGCTTTATAACGCTCTGTTACCAGCTCCTCTATATGTGTAAATATTTGTCGCCAGCTGTGAACATTCATGACAACAACTTGCAAGAGCTTCTGCTCACAACTAATGCTGGGGCACATACTGAGCTGAGTTATTTCTTCTTGCAAAATGCAACCACAGAGGCTCTAATAGCCACACCTGAAACAGGAATACCAAAGAAAGGGGCAACATTGGCAGAAGACTAGAAAGACCAAAGTTATCCCCCTAATTTAGAAAAAAATGATTATTCATATCATCAGACCTGCCTCCTTCGCTAAGACTATCTGTGAAATAAAATATTGTCCAGCAGCAGGCAGTTATTGGCTTCAAGTGTCTACAATTTTCCTGTGCTCTGGTTTCACTTTCCCACCATGAAGGCTTTCTTTCATGTCAACAGATGTGCACAAAAAACAGCTGGAAGAGAGAAAACTTCGAGCTGGTTACCTTCAGCTCACTAGTGTGTGCAGCAAGCCTACCCCTTTGATTAGGTAAACTGCTGACTCACAGCAGCTGTGGATCTGATTCATGGTAGGTCTTCCATTCCTATAATGACTGACAAAAATGACAAGAGTGGTATCGCAGGCATTAGCAATGAAGTTGTGCACATCAGAAACATTCAGGGGAGGATTCCTGCTCTAGAGGAGCAATTCTTGCAGTTCTATGGCCATACCATCACTAATGAAAAGTCACGAGGTCAAATGCCTCCTCCGTGGAAATCAGTGGATTAGTGTGGTTGTCCCAGGGGGAAAATGTGACGCAGGATCCCCCCAAGAAATATCTACATCTCAATGAGAATGAGCAGCTGCTATAGTTTGGCCTTTGGTCTCAGTTTTAGTGCCAAGCATATAAAAAGCCATGTTCCAATATTTTATTCCTTTTTTCCCACAGCTGCTGACTCAAGTAACTTCCTTCCACCACCACCCCTTTTTTGCTAGATACCCCATAAAGCTCTACAAAGATAACAGCCTGATCTATAAAGTGATAGAATCACCCTCTAGTCACCCAAGTATTGCAAGAACAGGGCACCTAATATAGTCAGCCCACATTTAGTGTATTACATTTTCATAGGAAGAACTAAGTATAAAGTAGACAGTTGCAAGACAACAGCTGCACTAATGAAATCTTTAGCTACAACAGATGTAGGCTATGAAATGTAAAGGAAAGACACACTTGCATGTTATTTTTTTTCTTCTTTTCTCTGTTATCTGTACCCTGCTTTTTATTGTTTAAATGAAATTTCTGAATCATCAGGAGATTTTTGTGGTTGTATAATGGCTGGAGTCCATTCCTACCACCCTTGAATTTCACTGCAGGCATCTGGCATTAGCAGCAGAGCTCTGGAAGGAGTCTTCTGGGTTTAAGACCACCAAAGAGAAACAGGCTGTTAAAGGGACACAACTACAGCTTGAGGAGAGTGAAAAGGAATTATTATTAGTGGACATTTGTGAACTCCTTTTTTTGTGTGTCTGACTGTAAACCAGTATCAAACCTACTTGAGTAATGAAGATTTCAAAGTTCAGCTTCAGTAAAGCCAACTTTTCCTTGGTTCCATTTAGGAGAGACAGGAACATTGAGAAAAGATCCAAGTAAGAAACAGTATGTTAAGTGTGAACAGTGTTTCTGCAGTCAGCAAGGGTAATTCTTGTGAATTCTTTGCAAAAACTGCACTGAGACTAGCATAAATCACCAATAAGACCAAAGACATGTGGGTTGCTTGTCCAGGAGACCTCATAACCTTTGTCATAACCTTAACCCCAAAGGCCACAGCTTTACTGCTGAGTCTGTGGGACCTGGACTTGGCCTCCCTGATGTCTCTGCAGCTCATCTGCATTGACACTAACAAGATTCAGAGCATGGACTGGACCATAGGGCCTCTTTCACCAAGGCCTTTCACCACGTGCAATAATTTACACTTATGTGGTTTTCAGCTGGTTTCCGAAGGAAATGAGGCTGATGTGTGCATGTTGTGTTTGTGGGCATGGGTGTGTTCTCCCCCCAACAGGAACTCCTAAACCCACTGGCTGATTTCAACTGAATTGGACACAGGAGTACAGATCTCATGGAAAGTAAGTTGCAATAGATATAGAGACAGACAGATTTCATTGGGGCAGATTCCTTGATGGCAACAGAGAAAGGTTCAGATTGAAGGAGGTGAGAAGAGGCACCAAAGAGGTTCAGATAGTATCATTTCTGTTTCGATACAGAAACAGTAACTGTCCAAAGGAATAACACCACATTTCAGACACATAATCCTGCCAGAAGAAAGTGCAAATCCAAATAAGATGGTTAAAAAATGTTTGTGAAATGTTTACAGGAGATGGTCAGAATATTTTTGACAGAGCTTTTCTTCATAAAAAAATACAGATCTGTTAAAATGTGCCATGGAAAGAGATTTTGACAGTAATGTTCCTGATATGTAGGAGGACTTTATACTCACTTTCAGGGAAAAAAAAAAAAGATAGTTTGGTCAAAGGCTTTAGTTCTTCAATTTGAAACAGAAGTCATTGCCTCTTGTGAAAGCATGTGAAAGAGCCATTGGTTTGAGTAGACTTGTCTTCATTCCAAGGCAGAATAAAGAGCAATTTCAGACACCTGGAAGTTGTCATGAGATGGAAATTTCATTGCTGCGACAAATAAGAAATAACTCTTGAGAGCACAGCCACTACACTACCCCACTGAAGTCCCACAAGGAGGAATCCCATGGAAGCAGATTACTTACCAGCCAGGTTTACAGAGCAGTGGCCACTGGAAAAGCAGTGCTTTACACCCAGTGGTTTATGCTGTTCATGTAAACATTCAACCTTCAAATTACAGCCTACTTTATGGCCTGTTTGTGCTCACTTTGTATTGCACCAGTGCATCATCAAAGCTTATTTAACACCTTTTTTTTTTTTTTTAATAGATGTCCCAACATCATCAGCAACATGTTTAAAATGTCCATGGAGTTTCTATTGAAATCATGACTTCAGAAGTAAATACAATAAGTATTTTTGAGAAATCACAGTTTATCAAGTTCTTTCAAAAACCCACTGGGATTTATTTGTATTTTAGTGAAATACATAGCCTGATCCCACACTGAAAGAGAAGGAAAAAGTGCACTTCTTTTTAATGTACCCATTTCTACATGTAGAAACAGAATTCCAAATGCCTTGACATGAAAAAGAAACTGCTGAAACTTTCATTCAGAAAACAATCTATTTTTTCAGACCTAGGCTGTTATGCAAAGGACATCTCACTGGATAAGCCAAATAGTGTTTCCCCATATGCGCACAGAAAACTGCAACAAAACTGAAAAAGAAATAACTTCTATTTGAAGTGTTTTCACCTAACAAGAAATTCCTTTTCAGAAAAAACAAAAAAGGAAAAAAAAAGACAAATCAATTTACAGAGGCTGCTGCAGTGCTTCACAAGAATGGTGATGTGAGCTTGTTTGTCAAACCATCATTTTCTCTAGGATGTTTTAGTCTAGCTGCAGCTGTTGGGCTCAGAAAGGGTTACAGGCATGATTTTCAAAGGTCAGTAATACCCAGTAGGTAAAAACAGTGATTTCCATGTGCTTTTCTGACCCTTGGAAGCTTTCGTCTATACTAAAAGACAGCACTACAAATTCATCTCATATGAGAAATAGCATAATAAAATAGATAGAGGAGGGTCATGGATAAATTATTCCTCTGCAAGAGACTTTAGTGATCCTAGATAGAGAAAATAAAGTCCAACATCTTAAAAAGGAGAGTATTCTCAGATAGATAGAAAAAAAATATTCTTAAATGAAAACCACGTTGATAATAAGTACCATGCTGGTGCCAATACTCTGCCTAACTTCTTCTGTGCAATTAAAGACTGTGCTGAAAAGCAAACTTCAGCCTTGCAAAAGACAGATAATTTAGACCATGCTTCAGCATCCACATTCCAGAGTCCTTGGCTTCTCCATTGAGGATGTGAATGAGGAAGAGCAACTGCAGAGGCAAATATGACAGTAGTTGTACTCATGGATGACTGGCCATGAGGAAGCACATTGAGTCCTCCACCTCCCTAAACAGAGGCCTTTGACCCAATGGAAGAATGCAAAGATCCCGCTGGGGCCTGGCTGTGAATATGACCCAAATATTTTCAAATACTTTTTCAAACACTGTTTTAAAAACCTTCCATATTCAAAACTTGTAAGGGACTGCGCTGGATCTCAGCTCCAGTTCTCTAATCCTTAACATTTTGGCTAGCAAAATTTCTAATCCTGTACCAAAGTGTAGTGTCCAGAAAGTATTAAGCACTTAAGTTTTATACATTCTTACAGTTTACTTAAGATTAATGTAAGCATCACTTCTTATAAACATTTACATACTTTGGCCCTGCTAATAAAGTGTATCCTTGCTCTCTTTTTTTTATTGGGTAGCTATAAATTTGTAGAGAGAGAAAAAGCCTATGACAGCAATGGAGGTAGTGTGGCCCAAGCCAAAGCAAATTCATATATGAGGAAACAATGGGAAGCTGGCAAAACAACATGAAAAAAAGAAAGTTTATTGGATACACACAAATAAAAGACCACCCTATGTGTGGTATATATTTGTGCTAAGTCTCACATCTTTTCTGTGATATATTTTTTTTACAAGGTTCTAAGCTTTTTTTATGAGATGAATAAAACACACAAGAGCAAAGTCTCCAGCAGTTAAAGGGCAGTAGTAGATGTCTCTGCTACGCATTTGCTTCTAATAGAATTCCCATTCACTTTCCTTGAGCAAATCAAAACCATTGTTGGAAAAAGTTCTTTAGAGACCAATGACCCAAATTATCCTTTCCCAAAGGAAAGAAAGAGGCATTAAATGTTTGGAAACCTGCCCCCAAACATATATGCACAAAACGCACTGTTGAGCAAATGAAGTGCACAGTAGTTCCTACCGAAATCCCCGTGATTTTGAGCTCTGAGAGACTTCAAAGGGCCTACAGCAGAAACCTGTTCAAAATCCCACACTGCCTTGCACTCTCCTATATGAGTTTGTTCAGTTTATCTTGGATATGCAACATTTTCCCTCATTTGAATTCAGCTTATTGATTTTATGTCGTCAGCCATTTTGAAATCATACATTCCTCCAATATTAGTGAGAAATCTAGCTCTTGTCTAGTTCTCCTCTCATACCATTTAGCATGTCAATTTGAATCACCAATAACATTCTCCAGCCCAAGTCCTCTTTTTTGGCTGCTCTGTTTTGCTCTTCTCCTCTCCTCTCCCCTCTTTTTGAGGGAAGCTTTTAGTTATGCACATTGATTTCATTCTTCTAAGGATGTGGTAAGTCCAACAGGCTTTGGTTACTTCTTGTAAGGCCCTGAAACCTGTCAGTGGTGAGGGAAGGATACTGGCCTCCAATGTGTGGGAGAAATGACTAAAATTAAGCATATGACAAAAATTAGCAAAAGAAAAAAGGAAGCTTCAACACATGGAAGGAATTTTGGTGAAACAAATAAGATCTGCTGGACCCTTCTCATATGATTCAATGATTCTGTTCTTACACTGCAAGTTGCAGTAATGGAAAACAGAACAACAGTTAGAGGGTGGGAGGTAAACTGAAAACAAAACATTATGTTACCTTGTAATGCAAAAGACATGAGGGTTACATGTTTATAGTGCATTAAAATGCACCACTCGTCCAGATAAAATCCATCTTAAAATCCTTTCATTCATTTGTTTTCTGATATTTAAGGTATTAGCACAATTCTACATTTTACAAAATAATCCAAGATCTACCCAGAAGAAAGGATTGCTGTCCCTCTTTGTCCAGTAGTCTTCAGATTCACAGAGTCTAAGCAGCAATTGATCTCTGGAAAATATCTTTGTCAGGTTCTGAAGCAGGCTGCTGTAAACTCTGCTAACTCATGGTTATGAAGAAAGCAGGTCACCACATTTCCTGACATAAGGGTCTCAGCTATGAATGCAGCTTTTAATTTTCTACAGCAGGGTTCATTAGCTTTCACCACCCATTTTTACTATAGTAGCACCACTTTTCAGTGAATACGTCTGTAATGTTAACATTTCTCACCACTGTGTTGGGAATCCTTCAGTACTTGCGGTTCTTGTTGAAAAGATTTGGCTCTGCCAATCAAAGACACTGAACCAATCAGACCTTTCACCTTAAAAACATAGATTTCTAGTAGTGATAGATACAAGGAAGAATTCAAAGAATCACTGGTGACTAAGGAAAAAGGCACTAATTAGGCACTGGAGAAAACTAGGTGTTCCTTTTATTTGGGAGCCTAAGAGCATTCAGTTCCAAATGGGTTGAAACAACACATAATTAGCCACCTTCAAGTGAAAGAGATGAGAAAGCAAATAAAAATAATTCAGTGGTAATATTATGGTTTTCTATTTCTTCATACTTAGACCAGCATTACTATTCTGAGAGCCTGGGAAGACAATTTTGGTAAAATTCAGGCTCACAATTCTTACACTGGTGTGTTTGCCCACAGCTGAGTCCTCACCAGGTTACTGTGTGCGGTCCTCTGAAAGCACCTCCTGCACAAGTTCATTAAGTTCCACCAATCTGAGTGTGCCACAGCACTGCATCTGTTCTTGGCTTCTCTATTGTATACCCTAGGCACCAAATCTGCAGCAGACAATGAAAGCAGAAGAGCACACAGCTTTGAGTGCCTGAAGACTCTTTCATCTTCATCTTGGAAATACACTGACCCAAGCAAAACAAGCAAAGTACATTTATAACACAGCCTCTTGCCTCTCATTCCTTCCTAATGTTTTTTTCTCACTCATTACTGTCCAGAGAGTCAGCTCAGACATGCTCCGAATTTTGATGAGGGTTCAGGGCAGTGTACACATTTTCTTGCAGCTCACGGTGTCTTCAGCAAATAATAGTCTCTCATTTTCAGTCTTCTTTGACCTTACGTGGTCCAACACTAAGAAGCTGTCCTGTTTTGCAGAATTAAGTTGTGTGGTTTTGCTTCAGCAGGTATTCAATAAGGAAACAGCAGAGCTGGGCATCACTGCACAGGCTGGCATTTATGGTGCTGAACTGGCACCTTAGTTTCATGTACAATGAAGGCAAAGAAAAAAGATGCAGAGATCTTAACCTGAGATTTCTAAGAACCACTGTGCAAACCAGTTAATTGGAGAGGTGTGTCTGAAGCCATGCCTCCTGCCTGAGGTTAGGTACTTAATGTACAGGTGCAGTGCAGCTTCCTCTATAGGACTAGAGGGTCAGAATGAAGTCACTTCTTGCTGTTACCTATTCAGTTCATGGTACTCTGCAAGGACTATGTGTCTTACCTTAGGTAATCACTGAATAAAAAATATGACCAAGACACAACAGAGATGCTATTTCTCATTCTTAGCAAAGGCTCTCAAACACCCTATGCATTTTCTGATCCTATACATTTTGCAGTGTCTAGTTAGAATTAACTTCAGAGTGGAACAGAGGCCCTTACATCTATTTAAGACTTGAAGAACCTACAGAGCCCACTTAGAGCTGTTCTGACTCCCACTGAAGCCTACAAGGGCTTTTCCATTGACCTCATAAGAAGATAGATCAACCTCATAGGAAAGGCTTCAGTGTAGCAAAAATAATTTCTTGCCATGATTGTACTTGGTTTGCCAGAGAGATTAATTCCGGATATGGTGGGTGAGAATCAAAGTTTGAATTTCCACTGTACCAATGAGAAATGAATGGTAAGAGGTCTTATCCTGTTCTCCCTTCCACTGCCCAAAGCACCACTGCCACCTGTAAGAGGACAAAACTTGAACTCACACAGACACAGTTATATAAACTGACATTCCAGTTAATAGTCACTTTGGAAATTCCCAAGCTATGAGCTGTCCTGCAATCTAGAAACTGTGGTTTCCAGACATGAGCTAAATCACAAACCACTGTACAAGGAGTCATTACAAACATTCCTTCTGTCATTGTTTCAAAACAAAGCTTGTAATATTTTAATCCCATGACCACAAGAGCTTGTCTGTTGCAGCATATAAAGACTATCCAGTGAGTTAAGGAAAGCACCCCAGCTTTCACCGCACCTCCACTCATTGACAAGTCTGCAGTCAATCAGGAATACTGGGAAAAGAGGGCCACAGTGGGACAGCTAATGGCTTACCTACAGCAGTAATGATACATATGCAGATGATTATAAAGACTCCCAGCAGATACTATCTGCTCTTCCCACAGGTGACATCAGGAACAGTATATCCCCAGAAAGTGGGAGGCATAGGTTCTAGGTCTTCTTCAGTCTCATGCTTAAGCATGCATTCTCACTTTGCAGCCAGGACTAACTCTCTGTAGCCATGTCCCTGTGCAATGAACAGTGTCAAGCTCTCTGAGTCTCCAGGACAGTGAGCAAAAGTATCTCTATAGCCTGGAGAGGGCGGCACGCAGTCCTTGTCTCTACCTGCTGAACATTTTAACTTCATCTTAAACCTAAAAACGTCACAACTGTCCACATTCTGAATTTCATAGCCACTAACTTTAACAGGCAGATCTGTTTGGATTGCTTTTACCATTTTTTTCCTGCACCTCACCTTCTTGAAGAGCTTCATCTTCAGTGTTAGAGCAAGTTCTGATTAGTTATCAGGTGGTAGCATCCACCTGAGGCAAAGGCTGCTGAAAGGAGTATCATTTAGCTTCTCGGTAATGTGCTCAAAACCTCCTTCTATTCTCCTGTAATTCAGTGAACTCACAGATTACTTTGCAGGCATTCTGTTTCTGATATCTTTCCTTAACAGCCGGCTTCCTAAACTGTGACCTCTGAGAAGCAAAGAAATGATGACATTGTGCATGGTCATATGAAATCTGAAGACCTGACATACATGGGTGAAATTATCATCTATATATTTTGTTGCCTGATTATTCCTACCTTGATTCAGGAAAACCAAGAGCCTTGCAGAAGTAATACACCAAGGTAAAAAGGGGAGGCACAAAATAGAAGAAATTAATCCAAGAACAATTATTTTGTCTCATCTTTTGCACCTAGAGTGCCTTGCAGGGAACTATTCTGAAGCAACAAAATACAACTAAAATTTTGTCACATTTAATTCCATGGCAGAATGCAGAGGTCTGCAAAAGTAAAAATATCCAAGTATTTCAGCCCACAAAGATTCCAGGAAAGCGACAACAGTTAGACTGAGTCAGGATAACAAAAAAAAAAAAAAAAACCAAAAAAACCCAACAAACTTTCTGAAGTTTCAGGACATAGAGAGAATTCCAAATTTTGCTTGATCAGCTGAAACAATTTAGGGAATAAATTTCTCTAACTTTACTGCCAGAACACTTTAGCAAAGAATTTCACATCAACATCATGTAATGATAGAGCTGTATAATATAAGACATTCTGAGTCCTCTTCCATGGCTTTCCTAGTAAGATGACACAAGCCTTGGAGAAAGGCATCTTTCAACTTTCTAGGAATCTGGAGGCTAAAAGAATGCTAAAGATTTAAAATATATTCAGGGAAAAAGCAAGCTGAAACAGGGGCTTTACTTGTTTTCCCATTAAAGCTGCTTTTTTCATTTTCCTTCACTGGTTAGGTCTTTCAGATCCATTTGAAAACCTGAATTAATCCTTCTACAGGGCAACACTTCCAGTTTACACCTTACACATTTTAAATGCTTACATATTGAAATGTGTTTCAAAGGCTTCTTATGGCATTTTGTCATGCCATATTGTGATATTTGTGTCTACAATTGTGTCTACCTGTAAATAGCAATTAACATCTGCTTGGAAGGTATGGAGACACACTTGTTTTCATCCTGTTAACCAGACAGAAGAACTCACCATCAGTTAAGTGAAGGACTGAATATTGCACAGTCCAACTGAAGCTACCTAAAATGACATTTGTAACAATTTGTGTGGGGCCGTGGGAAAAGCCTTATGTAAGTAATGCCCCTATAAAAATGCATCACAAATTTAAGAAAGTAGATTTTGGCAAGTAACACCTTCCTTAAGGAAGTTTTTGCTGACTATGCACACAAGCTCTTTGGGATGGATGTGGCTGACCAGTAAGCCCAGTCCAGATCCTGACAATTGTCCCTGGTAGGAATCTGCAACTATTTAATTTTTCTTCTACAGAAATGACAAAAATGCTTTAAAGTTAGAGACCAGAATAATAAAACCATGTCGGTTTCTACAGAGAAAGTGTGTTTTGGGGGGATCCTTTGATATGCTTTGTTTATTGTTGCAAGCAGTTGTAAACCACAGTCTATTTTCATTGTTGCTCTGATCTGAGTTGCACATCTGGCTGTCAGTGTTGTGTCAGCTTGAGGGGAGACTTTTCCAGAGATCTGTGCATGATAAATATGTGTATTCTGCAGCATGGTGTGCAGGTCTGGGATTTCTTTCTTTCACCTTTCAACCTTACACTGAAGGCTCATAAGCAAAGCACAGTGGCTCATTAACAACATCCAAGGTTTCCAGCTAAGCCCAAAGCACCCTAGTACACACAAAACTTTCAGAAAAATGAGCAAGTAGCATGCCAATTTGGTCGTTGTTAACCACTTTGACCAAAACCTTATTTGTTTGCCCATGTCCAATAAAACAGCACATTTTTAGTGGTCAACCCTACTGTTGCGTCCCCACAGGTCCTGTGGAAATGTCTGATGCATGAAGGCACTTGGATTGTCTGAGGATTAGCACGGCTACCATGCCTTATTTAACCATTTGCTAGTAAACACGGAGGTAACAGAAAGAGGAGATACCAAGAGGTGACCTGTTCCATGGCATCAACAAAGCACTTAGCACCTCTGCTGTACTGCTGTGAAGGGAAAGCCAAAAGTTTGTCTAAGCCCTTCAGAAGCTGTACACTCTTACAGAAGGCTAAGCATACCTTACTCCTGCAGCTACTTAACTGGGCAATTAGGCATCTCCTGCAACTATTTAGATCATTGCAAGGCTTCCAGGCCTAGGCAGGTTGTCCTAGCCTAAAAACTGGTACACACTCAGTTGATTTACATCTCAGTTCTCCTACCAAAGAGAGATGTTCACTTAAAGCGGAAAAAATTGGAGGTCCTGTCCTCATGAGCTCAGAGTCCCTCACACAAGAATCTCTATATATCCACAGGAGATTGTGCCCCAAAGAACTTACTGTCTCAACAGGCAAAGTTCACAGCTCACAAGCAGAAAACAGTGAGCTAAATCACAGAGACTCTAAGACCTATTTCTACAAAAGTACTTACATACTTAAAGTCAGGAATTTAAATCTGAGCACCGAGCTGAGAAATTCAAAACCTTGAGAAACTTTTAATGAAGCTTGCAAATGTGGACATTACCTCTAACCTTCATATTGCTCAAAATTTCCTGAGCACTCAGAGTGCTCCATGAAGTCCTGTGTCCGACTACACCCCCCCATCTCTGTATGCTATGATTACAGTGTAACTCATGGAAACTCCTAACACTCTGAAAACAAAGATACTGAGTACTAAGGAGAGCATTGTTGGATTTGAAACTCAGGCTATTATATTCATGTTTAATAAATGAATTTGGAAAACACAATTAGACCAGAAATGTATTTTGAATGTGCTTCATTTAGTTTTGCAACTCCCTGCAAACCACACAATCTGGCTGGTTTATATAATATAAAATTTTACCAGATGATCAGCAAGCCACAATACTTCATACATTGTGTATGTACAGATGAGCTGCAAATAGGCTCTTTCTTTCCTATGAAGAAGGGTTCTTAAGTGCTTGATACACCATGGCCTTTACTTCTGTAAATATTTTGGACTCCTAAACTTTGGACTCTGTAAGTCAGAACAACCTTCTTATAGTAACCCGTTAAAAATTAATTTGAAATTATTTCTTCTATGTTCAGATATGAAAAAAAGAAAAGCACAAAAAGTGACTACATTGTGAAAAATCTAAATAATGTGTCTTGAAGAAAAACCATGAAAACTACAGAGGTCAGTGCCAGCACCAATGCCAGTATGCTCTAGACGTTCTAAATTCGGTCCCATCAGGAGCAAAGTTGAAAATAGTATTTAGAACCATCAGTGTTTGTAATTCTAATGTTTAATCCACTAGATTAGGCAAGATCTGGATTTTAGAAATTCTTAAACATTTATGAAATAATGTGTATGCATTATCCCCAATATACTAATGTACTTTGGGAGATCGGGAAACACAAGCTTTAGAGAAGCTGCTATACAGAAAGAAAGAATCCACATATTCATCCCATATCTGAATCGCTAGAAAGCAAGATCCCTCAAAACCAGTTGACCTTTCCAAGCCTGTATAGAATAGTGCATTTATATACCCCTGATAAATGATACCTCACTTATACCTGTGAATGATCAATCATGTATTTCTGGACTCAACTCCTAGCAGACTGCAGTTAAAAACTCTTAAAATCAGGAGGATTGCAAAGAGTGCTTCTGTAATCATGTAGAAAGTTTAGATGTTAAGATGTTTGTCCTTCCACCCTCCCTGAACTCAACTTGTAAGTTCAACAGTATCTTGCTCTAGGCAAACAATATTTCCTTTCTTACCACCTGTAATAGGAAGACATTTCTTCCTTTCTCTGTCCCTCACAACACCAGTGCTCCATTGCTTCATGGAGCTTATCTTCAGCATTAACTGGATATATATACACCTTAAAATCAAGAATTCCCAGTTCAGCCACAACTCCTGTTCCCCAATCACACACGTTACATAAACATCAGTTTCCTTCCAGGCTGTCTCTTGGAGTCAGCTAATTCCTTCAGAAACAAAATGCAGGTGCAACTCTGGCTACAGTTCACTTCATGGAACGTTCTCAAGAAACATAGTGAATGAGACTGCTGAATCTTTGTCTCCATCCTCCATATGTAGGGCTCCATTTTTCCAGCAAGATTTCTATCCTTGGACAACAACACTGCATGCACCAGGGCTTGTGACAATTCCATGCTTTAAGATCCTCACTCTGGTGGGCTACAGCACAGGCCCTACATAAAGTATTTTCAGATATTTTGAGCTACAAAAACACCACAAGTAATTGCAACATCTGCACCATGGAGAGACAATATGAAGCCCAGGACTAAGTGCTGTATAACGTGAACATGGCAAGTCAGCTCTACATGCACTTAGCCCAGGAAGAATGTGCACACAGGTCATGTTACAATATTCAGCTTGGACCTCAGGGTATCATTCCCTGAGATATATTTATACAGATACAAAGATATCTCAGATTTAATATAAAAAATATATATAACATATTTAATACCATACTCAAGAGTGCACAAGTAATCTCTGTTATCCTTTGGATACTCTGGCAAATGTGGTAGGAAGTTGGGCCTTGTTAAGTTATCTTCATGTACAGATTTGTCAACCCTGTGGCAAGGAACACTTCAGTATTGAGTAATCTTGAAATCACTCATTAATTAAAGCCAGGGTAAGGTAAAGTGCAAATAATAGCATGTCTTAATAGAATCCACAATCTGTGATGTTTGTAAAAGATAAAGTGAATAAATGGAAGAAGAATTCTACTTAATCATTTGACAACTAGATTAAACCAGAAGGGGTTTTCACCCCTTTAGGCTACTACCAGAGACAAGAGAAAGATACACATACACCCCCTGCACCCCTTTAGTTCTCTTGGGTATACTGAACATGAGATTGCTTGATGCCTTTATTACATCAGATGAGTTTCCCAGTAATATTGCTATCCAAAAGTATTTTGCTTGGAGCTCACAGTGAGTGGCATTTAGGAAGCACAGAAATTTCACCACAAAAGTTGTCCTTTACACAAGGGGAGACCAGGCACAGGAATGAGCCAGCGCTCCCTCTACCCTCCAAGAATTAAGTGTGTTCCTCTGTATTTCCCGATTCCCTTTGGAGGCCTGCTGCTTGCAGGAAGGGAAGGTTGACGGCGTTTTGATAACACTTTTTGCACAAGCTGTTTCTACTCCAGAATAAAGCACATGATGAAACAGAATACTCCTCCTTAATCCTAGTGAGGCAACAAAGTATGATTCTGCTGCTCTGAAGGACTTCTGTTCACTGTCACAACCTAATAGGTCAATGTTGGACAAAAAAGGTCCAACTTAGTTTGATTTTTCAAGACAGCAACTGCACCCTTAGGAACTGAACATAGTATTAGGAGACATGAAACATGAGTTAGAACCTGTATTTTAAATATTTTGCTATTTAACTTTGGACTCACCACGTAAACAAGCTATATCAATAATTTTTGGGAGCTAAGTAAGCCAAAATATAGTTCAGTTTCCAGAAGGATGCCACAATACCTCCATCAGAACATTCCCAAGACACATTAATTATGTCTCATTAACAGCCTCAGGGACCTTTTCAAATGAATAAACCAAAGTCATACTACACTGTCCACTCACAAAGGACCACAAAGGTCTAAACTTAAATCTACACCTCATCATAAACAGCTGGCAGACCAGAAATTACACTCTTTCACTTGGCATCTGCTGCCACGATAAGGGCTTTTTTTCCAGTGGAAACAGGACAAGGTCCTGGACCACACAATAAGTGATTCCCCAGGATGAAAAAGTATTCCACATTGATGACCTTGTCACCACCATTTTGACAGTCCTTCTATCATGAGGAAAGGAAAATTTACAACAAGTGCATGATTGGTGGTTTTTCCTACGCATCGGGATGAAGAGACAGTTTCTTGGAAGAAAAGTACTATTTAAAGACAGATGGTACCTTCTGGTCCAAAGTCAGTGCTTAGTTTTTACCACTGCTCTTCAGGAGTCTTGACAGCTTCTGTTAGATATGAGTGATTTTTATATGCAAAATACCAGGGGAAATAATCATAGCCTGATAAACAGGGCTCCAACTGTGCAAGCAAAATGGAATACGGAAGAGGTTTCCATACAGTCTCATTGCACAGTTCCCTCAAAATACAGATTACTTTCTCATCCTTTTTGTTTCAGAAACTGTGAATGAATAACATTTTATGCTCTCAAAAAATAATCAAATGAAAGATGAAAAGATAATCGAGTTTTTTTCTTTTTCTAATTCCAATTATTTGCCCATAAAAAAGCAGAACATATTCCCACCAAACGACAGCCTCACTGGAAGAGTTTTGGTTTAGCAAGCCTTTCCCTCCTCCCTGTGCCCAAAGATACATGTTGCCATGAAATGGCTTTCACCCACCTTAACAGAACAGTAAAAAAAAAAAAAAAATTATTTTTTTCTTCACTGCTG